>NC_037544.1:37577369-37610596 GCF_001531365.2 Cynara cardunculus var. scolymus | reverse complement strand
TGATAGGGGTGTGATAATCATGTGATATAAGTGTGATAGGGGTGTGATAATCACCATTATACATCACTTGGGTTAACGTTTTGGTTGATAAGTTAAAATTTTGGTGTCATCATGTGATTTGGGTGTGATAATCATGTGATAAGGGTGTGATAATCACTGTTATACATCACTTGAGTTATCGTTTTGGTTGACAAGTTAAAATTTTGGTGTAATCATATAATATGGGTGTGATAATCATATGATATGAGTGTGATACTTATGTGATAGATGTGTGATATGAAGAAAATATGTTAACGAGAAGAAGAAGAAGATAACTACCAAAGAGTAAAACGTGGAACGTGAAAAGATAATTATGGTTAATTAAAATAAAATAAAAATTATAAAAATTACTTAATTACATTATTGTCCTTATTAAATTATTTATATATAATAAAAGTTAATTTATTAATTAAAAAAGTTTGAGGTTATTGGGTTGTTCTCGCATTYTCGTAAATCACAAGGGTTCTCGTTTGAACCTCCACCTATATATATATGCAGAGTTCAAACAAGAATACCTCCGTTATACGAGAACCCCCTTATCACATGTGATATTATACGTGAGGACCCTGGTGGTGTACAAACGATGTGCCCTGTGACTTAGGTCGAGCCAAAGGTCGTCTACGTCTATGATTTAGTATCACACGTGATGGATTATAATATCACATCAAGAACACGCTTATCAAATGTGAAAATACATGAAAGGGGGCTTAGTGGTGTAAGGGTGACTTAGACTGCAACTTATATCGCGCCAAAAGTCGTCTGTGTCTCTGATTTAGTATCACATTTGATCATATGTGATGGAATAGAATATCACATGTAGTAAAAAAGTGTTGTCGTGTTCTCGTAAAATGAAGGTGTTCTCGTTTAAACTCTTCCACAAAGGAGGCCGTAATCTCTTTGATCTTGTAAGCACACTTGACCTAATGGTGTTGAACTCGGGGCTTAGAAAGTGGGAGGAGCAATTATGAGTGGGGGCACATGACTAATGGCTCATTGGTAGTTCGAACCGTATAGATTGTCTTTGAGGGGCGAGTTTAGAGGCCTTAAGTTAGGAAATGGGCAACCAGAGGATGTTGGGTAGGTGTGAAGTAGAGTAGCCCATACCATTAAAGCGAATAAGGAGGCACTTGGAGTTTCGTCCGGGAACACTACGGATCAAAAGGAGGCATGGTGGTGGAACAAAGACGTTCAAACGAAAGTTAAAGTAAAACAAGCATGTTTTCAGGAAATGATAATGCAAGAGAGGTCAACTATTGAGTCAATGCACCTCCTCATGAAGAAGATGTATAGAGAGCGTAGCAAGGACCTACACAACACAAGGTGTTGATATATCTAGAAAAGACGTCGCGAAACGTGATTTAGATGAGAGAAAGGTACATGGAGGTATGTCAGGATGGATAATAATACATGATATGAATGAGGTAGCAAAAGATGCGTGTCAGGATTCCATTAGATGAGGTAAAGTATTTCATAATACAGATAATGATACACTTAAAATGGATGTTTAAAGTACTTTTTTATTTTTATTTTAAATTACTTTTTTTTCTTTCAAGTTAAAATGGATGTTTAAACGAAGGTAAATGACCTTTTAATTAAATTCATGGATTATATAATATAAAAAAATATAAAAAGGGATTTATATTTATAGTCGAGTCGTGTCGTGAGTGAGAATTTGATAGAGTTTTTTTTTTTAATTAAAATCTCGTTATATACCTAAAAATCTCATGCTTAAATCCTTCTCTGAAAGTTTTCTTTTGCAGTGAAGGTGTTTTTCTGTTCGGAATGGACGCTGCCTACAATCCTCGGACCGTCGAAGAAGTCTTTAGGGATTACAAAGGTCGTCGTAGTGGCATGATCAAAGCCCTTACAACCGGTGCGGTATCTCTTCTTATTTATCCATTGCAAATAATTTAGTGTTTTGCTTCTGTCGTCAAGTAATTAGGGTTTTCTACCTTGTGTCTTTCATTTCTAATTACTCGCCATCTTCTCCATTCTACTCATACTTTCTTTTTCTTTTCCAGATGTTGAAGATTTTTTCCAGCAGTGCGATCCTGGTTGGTTCCTTAGGGTTTCGATTTCTTTTCTGCTGTTCCTCTTTCTTTCTATATGTGCCCTATTGTGTTGCTGGGGTGTAACGTAATTACAAACTTAATCCAGAAAAAAACATTCTTAGTTTGCGTTTTACAATTTTATGAACTAAACATTCATGATTAGGTTTTCTTTTTTCTAATTCTCGTCAATGATTGTGTGTCGCATATCTTTGTGTTTGTGTTGCAGGATTCTAGGAATTCAATTAAGTGTGCGTAGAAAAAACGTTTCTTGTAGGCCTTTTTGTTTGTTATACATTTATTTATTTATAATTTGGAGTGTTTGATATTTTTATATTATCCAATTTTAAGTAAAAACAAAGTGCGGTTAATTTTAATGGCGTTTGGGCTTTTGGTTCTTGCTGTTATCATATTAGTGTGCACTAGATACTGTGTTCCTTATGCGCGGTGCAATTCTGTGTATGTCAAGTTTTTCTGCATTTTATAAGATGTATAATGCATTGATTTCTGGATTTCAGTAGCCTATATATTGGGTGGAGTCCATTAGGATTAATCCGTCTGAATAGATTGGGAACGTTTTTGTTTGGGAGAGTTCTTTTCGTAGATGGAGAGCTTGTTTTTTAATTGGGAGGGGCAGGTTTGGAAAAAACTTGGCTTTCTGCATAAAACTCCCTCTAAAAGCTTACTAAAGAAGCCAATTTCTATATCATTAAGCCACTGTCAAACAGTCATGCATAGCTGATCGACTAAACTGAGTCCCATTAAGCTCATTAAGCTGCTAACAAACAGACCCTTAGGATCTCCAGTAAAGAAATGTCTGGGTTGACAACTGACTTTCTAATGCATAATTTACAGAGCTCTTAGCATTTGAACTTGTTTTATGTCGCCATTCTAAAATTCTTTAAACAAGCAGATAATGATGTGGATCGAAGATGACATAGAACAGTTGCAAAAGCATATATTTCTCTTCTGCTACTCTTGTTTTATGGACTGGAATGTTCTTGTGTTTTTATCATCAATAAAGAAATTTGTAGTGCACTTTTTATGTAGGTTTTCTACAGGTTGATTCACCCTGTTGAATCTATATCCTTTTGTGCATGGGCCAAGAAGTTTTCAGTTTGCATAATGCCTGATTTATTCTGCACTAATACCTTTTCCAAGATTCTGCTACAGAAAATATTACATATTTGTTTTGTAATAAGTGAACTCGATGCAATGCAAGTACATGTACTAATAGATTGGAATTTTCTTCTTTGGATTCAAGCTTGACTTTGGGTCGTATGTATGGAACTATGGATAAGGGGATGAATTATGCAATTCGGAACGTGTAGAGTCCCTCTTGTTAACTACTGTCTCTATTCAAGTATATATGTAAGTTATTGGATTAGAGCTTTCGGTACATATATTTTTTGCTGGTGACACAAGACCAAGCACTACACATCTTTCTAATTTTGATTTTTGATAGATATTATTATTATTGCCTAATGTGTAATGATTTCATAACATCTTTTGAGTGGAATGGGAGAAGGGAAGGCTGGATTTTTTTTTTTTTGTAACAAGTGCATTTATATTTCAAGTGTCAAGACCATGTGAAGCATCAATTTAGGAACCACAAGGGTGGTGCCTGATTGGTTTGAGCGTGGCTCCGAAGGTCAAAAGTACCAGGAGGTCCCAAGTTCAAATCCAATGAGGAATAAAAATCCCCTTGTGGCCACGGAGGTTCAAATGCGGTGACTCCGGGCTATCTACAAAGCAGGTGGTAGCCCTGGGATTAGTCAATTCGCATAGCGGGTTGAATATCCAAGTTAATAAAAAAAAAGCCCTTTAGGGGTTCCCTTCTTTTGGCTTGTAAGCAATCCAGAAGCCTGAAATTAGTAATGTGGGATTGATATGCTTAGCCTTTTATGCACAAGAGATTTATGGGCTTTTTGCAATTACATGTCAGCCTTTTGAGTTAATATGTAAACTTAAATGATTGCAATAACTTAAGGTGCAGTCATGCATAAATTACTCCGTAATCTGTGACAAGCTTTTGCATTATCAACCAGACAACCACCAAGCTGGGGGGAGATTGACCTTATATATATATATGCATATTCTTTTGCGCCATTGGCCATAGCTGTTCCATTTACATACATGTAACATGCACATGGATTCTCAGTTGGTCTGCTTGCCCCTTAATAGTCTGTTTCTATCTCAACAGTTTCACACATATACATGTTACATGCACTTGGATTCTTTATGGATCTGCTATTAAAGGTCTACTTTTGTGTTATCAGTCACTTCCTTTGATAACGTGCATTGATAGATGCTTTTTGTTACTTAATAATCTTTTGACAAGTTATATGTCTTTATCTTTCAGAGAAGGAAAATCTTTGCTTATATGGATTCCCTAGCGAACAATGGGAGGTTAACTTACCTGCAGAGGAGGTGCCTCCAGAGCTCCCTGAGCCTGCATTAGGTATTAACTTTGCCAGAGATGGGATGCAAGAAAATGATTGGTTGGCTCTGGTTGCTGTCCACAGTGATGCATGGCTACTTTCTGTAGCGTATTATTTTGGTGCCAGATTTGGTTTCGACAAAGCAGACAGGTTTTCCTTTTCTTTCTACTAGCTTTCGTTGGTGTAGTTTAGTAGTTATCCTTCTATGGTTGTTGCCTGTTAATTCTGTGTCAGTACTATTTAATCTATTTTCTAGTTATAAAAACTAATTGCTAAAATGCAATTGTCCTGTGCATTTATTTGTCTGAACTTTTCTGAACTAAAAGGCTTCTGGATGATTGCATTTACATCTTTTATCATGCATAAACCTAGCATACTGGTTGTCGATAATTTTGTCATTTCTAAAGGTCATATATCGCAGATTGCACATTATATAAGTTCTTTAAAACAGCTTATGGTTGTTTTGACATACGTTGAGAAGCTCATTAGAGGATCAATTTATCTCTTTTCTTCAACTTGTTAGGGTGTTAAATAGAGTAGTCCTGAATTTGTGGTATGTAAGATGGCATTCACCATATATCTTTCTTCCCTTTTCATGTTTAGTATACCTTTCACTATAAAAGATTGATTAACATGTGATAGGGAAATGAACATCGGACAACTCATATTACTCTTTCTATAAATAAACCTTGTTAATATTAATCACATCCGGATGCAGGAAACGCCTCTTTAATATGATAAATGATCTCCCAACAATCTTTGAGGTTGTGAGCGGAAATGCCAAGAAACAGACGAAGGAGAAGTCATTGGTTAGAAACCATGGCAGCAACAAATCCAAATCAAATACCAAAGGGGTAAGAAATTTTACTTGTATCTTAAGTTGTCCTAAGTAATTTATTGGAATATTTTCTTCAAAGCCTTCAGTAACTTGATTGTTATGTCTTTATTCATGACCACATTCGGGTTTGCAGCTTCCATTTATATATATAAGGATAATATTAGTTCTTTGCAGTCATGATTTTGTGTGCTTCTCCTTTCATCACAAGTTGATCAAACCACTTGTTACTTTTTTTAATAGATTCAAGGGCCTGTTTATTAGCAGCTTAATGAGACTCGCGGCTTATTTGGTCAGCTATACATGACTATTTGCTAGTGGCTTATTCAGTAAGCTTCTAGGGGGAGCTTTATGTAGAAAGTCAAGTTTTTCCCCAAGCTGCCCATCACAATTAAAAAATACTCTCAATCACCATGACAAAACCCTCCCAAACAAAAAACTTCTCAATCTATACAGACAGATTAATCCACACACACAGCTTTATCCATACAGGACTTAATGGAAAACCAACCAAAATAACACTCTCTTCAGTACACTCGCGTAACATAAATGCTCTTTTTTGCACTTGTGATCCTATTCTTCTGATGCCATGATTTTATAGTAAATTATATATAAATGCTATGTGATCCTTGTTGCAGATAGCGTTGCAAATGGGCAGGCATGGTCTTTGATAATAAGAAGCTAATATTTAACACCCGGCCTTGTGTGTTCTAATAAACATTTAAAATGATATCAACACTCTTTCCTTCAAACTCACACCTTGAAGAATTGCATTGAAGCATAAGATTTTCCACAGCGTTTCTTATCTGAAATATGTTCTGATCACATCAAATCTCACTTCTTTTTGTAGTTTACCTTTTGTTGATGTGTAATTTTTTGTGGGGATATAACCAGCGAGGGTCTGAATCCCAGGGCAAATACGGTGGTAAGGGTGACGAGGAAGGATTGGAAGAGGAAGATGAAGAGCATGGGGATACCTTGTGTGGGGCTTGTGGAGAGAATTATGCGTCAGATGAGTTTTGGATTTGCTGTGATATATGTGAGAGATGGTTCCATGGAAAGTGCGTAAAGATAACTCCTGCAAAGGCAGAGCATATCAAGCAGTACAAATGTCCTTCGTGTAGCAGCAAGAGAGCACGACCATGATGCATTAATTGAGGCAAGTGTATTTTTACTCATCTTGGAGGTCATTTCTGTAGCTCTGGGGATGCTTTAAGTTTCTGGATTGTTATGATTTTGAGACTAGATGTGTAGAGTATTTTCTTCTTGTCTAGGAGAGGAGAGTCTTGCTTTGATTAATTAATATGTTTTCTTTTTGGTTTTTTTACTTTATTTGAGTCATTGGGAGCTTAATGTAGAGTTGAGATCCCTTTGATGTTCAACTCCTTACATTTGAAAGTTAACTCTCTCCATCCATCCCATGAAATTGTGAAGTGTTTCTTTGAGGATGTTTATGAAAATTGCAAACAATTTTCTTATAATTGCCTAATGTTGCTACTAATTTGCATCTCTTTGATGAAATCATTGAATTTTATACTATTTATGTTATTCTGGTTTTGTTTTTCGTATATGGGATCGTTAAGAAAGTAATTATCGTCATTCGAGCTGTTTTTTCAGACAAGATATAAAATAAACAAGAAGTAATCCTAATCTATTCGGACAAATTAATTCTTATAGACAATTCAAGATACATATCATAACAAATGGTTGTGTCTACATTGAGCATATCAAGACTGGTGCAACAACTAAAATTTCTTTTACAAACTGAAAAGAATGAAAGTAATATAACTTCAATTTGAACATATGAAAATCACCCATAGGTATATGTATGTTAACAGTTTAATGAGACTTACAGCTTATTCGGTTAACTATATAAGACTGTTTGATAGTGCTTTAATGATATATATATGATATGGCTTATTCAACAAACTTTAAGGGTGACTTTATACATAAAACCAAGTTTTTCCAAACCTACCATTTTCCATCAATAAAAACCATGCTCATTTCATCTATGAAAAAATACTCGTAAACAAAAACCGTGCCAATCTATATAGACATTAATCCACATAAACATCTTTATACATACATGGCTTGATCAAACCAACTAAATATCCACTTATTATTTGTATATCACCAAAGGGGTTTCCGATTTTTGACACACCTAAACCTGCTTTTCTCACAAATGAAGTTTTGACAAGACTCACACACCTCTAACAATCGTTTTTTTTTTAAATATCCAAACATTAATTTATGGACTAAAATGTGCAAACAACAAAAGGCATTCCTTCCACTTCTCAAGCACTTTGAGGAAACCAACTTGAGGATTTGGAGAGGTTTTGTGAATCCACTTTCTGATCAAACAAACTCTTAGTTCAATAGAAATGGTCAAAGCAATTGATAAAATTTGTAACCAAGTGCTGACCACTGACTCACCCAGTGAGATTCACCATCATCACTCTATACAAACCCTACTCCACTAAGTAACTTGACTGTTTCATTGGGTAGGATTACATTTGGGTTCCTTACAGGTGGATCTACCTTCATTGATCCCTTCTTCCCCTTTGATGAGATGCTCCATAAACTACCAGAAGAAGATTTATCAGAAGCACCAGCAGCTTTCGATTTCATAAGTGGATGCTTAGCGTTCTTCTTCCCCATTCCATTTGCAACCAACCATCGCGATCCAGCCTGTTGTTGTTTCGTGTTAGAACCCCAAATCTGCTTCTTACTTGGCTCCGTTTTCACACCTGCAACATGAACTTCTGTAATCTTGAACTGAGGAACCGAAACACTTTCTTCAACAGGAATCTTCTCTTCTTCAACCTTCACCTTCATCTCCTCTTGAACCTCATCTTTTTCTTCTTCTTCGGGTTTTTTCCATAACGCATAAATAGAACTGGGAATCTTCTGTTTTGGTGGGACAAAGACTCTCTCAACTTGAACAAGAGCAAGCATTGGAGTGCCAACAGGCTCAAAGTTTCTTAAAGGGTCACGAAGCTGAACCATTAACGCCACAGTGAAATTGTTCCCCAAGAGACCGCCTTTCTTTGAGCCTTTACCTCTTCTTGCACGCATTAGATCACTAGCATGATGGGCAGCAAGAATTCTTGAAGTTCTTTCACTCATTTCATCACCATCCTCCATTTCACCAGAATCCAATCTCATCCATTCATCAAGGGTAACAGATAAACCCATTATTCCATCAATATCATCATCACCGCCACCATCGATGCTGTTCTTAATATTCATTAACTGCAGTCCTCCAGTTCCTTCCAAACCCAAAGACCCATTAAAATTGATTCGTTTACCCTCAAGAGCCGATATTTCACCAATGGATTGGGGGCTGATGTTTGAAGGTGCATCCTTATCGGACATGCCGGACTGTATTCTTAATCCCTCGATTGAGAGGGCTTCAATCTTGTTCATTGCCAACGGAGCAAGGTCCTCCAGGGATGCATATTCTGGATCTGCCACACCCATTTCATATTTTCTTGACCTGCGACCAGACGATTGTATGTTGGGGTGATCTGGTGCAACTTGTCCAACTGCTGCCTCTTGCTGCAATGAAGCTTGCCTGCATAACATTGCAAGAGATTGTTTGATAAACTGAATGTAAAGTTCTGACAATTAAGAGCTATGCTAAATGGTCGGTATGTTGGATTAGGTGCTTTGGTATGAGATATTTGAACAAAGAAACCCCTAAGATGGTAATTGGACTCCCGAATTGTCAGGATACTTTATGAAAAGCATATGTGAAGGACCGATTTAATCATGGTTTTAACAATCCAAGCAGTAGCATTTACTAGAAAGTACAATCCCAGATTCTAACGATCTAATGAATATCCCAGATCATAGGAAAGACAAGAAAGAATTGATGCAGACAAAATGCATACCTCTCTGGTGCCTCCAAAGTGGGTGTGGCTTCCCAAGCTATTTGTTGCATGGTCTTTCCAGATATATCTTCCAAAGGCATCAGCTTATTTGCCTGCATTGAAAGCTTTTCAATACCAACTGAAGCCAAACATTGTAATACATCCATGATGCCAGAACCCATTTCTGCAGGTAAAACAACCGGACTAGAAACCTGCATAATCAAATTCCCTCCACTTTTAGCATTCCTGAAAATCTCAGGGTCCATAGAGCGCAAGAACCCTCCATTACTGGTCTGAACAAATGGCCCTAGGCCTTCTCCAAGTGGTGGAAGCTCAAGTGGTTCTTCAGGAGAGAGGCCAACTGGACTGCCCAATCCACCCGCGGTATTGGATGGGGACCGCTGAAAAACCTTCTCGTTTAGACCCCACTCACGCATCAAAGCTTCTGTCTCCAAGTCTTCCAAGACGGATGCCTTTGTCTTGTTCTGTGCTTCCTGGATTCCCGACTTAAGCATATCTTCAGAAGCATGCAACATCGATGAGGTGTTGAATTCTTCAGGTATGGGGCCCCACAATGAAGCAGATGGAGAGTCATCACCGAACCCTGCTTCATCATCATCAACATTAAAGTTAAATAAGGAAGAACCATTGGCCAGGGAATCCTTCTCAAATTTCCTTAGCAAACGCTCCCGTGGAGAGTTAGACTCGCTTTCAGAACTCATGCTGAAGGGACTGTGCTCTATCCCAAGCATGTTTAGGAAATCATCAGCCACAGCCTCTGTAGCATAATCCAACTTGAGCGACTTCCCTTTCTCTTTATAACCGATTTTGAGCTCCATATATGTTTCTTGGTCCAAGTTCTCACTTTCTTCGTATCCAAAACCTGCTTCTCTGCTGCATACGACACTGTCAATTTCCTTCCCTCCCCCGTGTTCTTTCAGATATTCGGTTTCTTCTTGAGAATCAGAATCTTCTTTCACCATGTCTGCCACACTGTTCAAGGCCGACTCCAATTCTTTCAGGAGTGACTCTTTGTCATCAAAGTGTTGCTCCGTGGTATTGCTTTCAGTTACCACGCACTCTTCTTTTTGGCTTTCAGATTTTTTTTCCAGCAAAGATTCAGGGTGCAGATTTGGCCTATCTGAACAATCAAAACCATTGAAAATTCCTTCTTCACGATCCCTCTTATCCTGTTCTGCTTTTAGCTCTTCTTCCATGGGAAATTCTATTCCCTGGTCTAAGACAGAAAACTCACTTACAATATTACTTCTATCAGGACCAGGAGATTCTGAGTCTGCATTAGAGGGTTCAAAAGGTACAACTTGAACATCCCGTTGGGTTCCATAGTCAACAGATATAATTGATTTCTCTTCTTCGAATTTCTTATACAGTATAGTCACTGATTCAGAAAGTTCTGGCTTTGATATTGGCAAAACCTCATGAAGATCTTTTATATCTTCTACAGAATGCCTCAGGGAACTAGATATAAGAGGAAGACTTTCACGTCGGTGAATTTGACTTTGACCAGATGCCTTACCGGGAGATTTCACTATCCCGATACTGTTGTGCCTAGTAGGTTCACTCGGACTATTGCCCACTACTGAATACCCAAAGCTGACATTTATACTTGCACCTTTGGCCTTGCCTGATAACCTGTAGGTAGTAGTCCACTTTCCTGAGCTTTTCTCATCCTCTAACTCCTCCAATGTAAGAGGGAGTAATCTAGTAAGGTCAACCCTATGTTTTCCCAAGTCAAGCTCAGGGTCGCCGAACACGGATGCATACAACAAAAAGTGTTTTGCCTCATACTTAGCCGAGTGATGAGGCCCACTCCTGCTACCATAGACCGAGCAAGTGTTTGTCAAAAGTTGCTCAAATTCAGCTACACCATGCAGAACTGGAGCAGGACGAGTGCTCAACTCACCATCCCGTCTCTTCCACTTGACACATAGTGTAAGATCATCAAAACTTGGAGGCAGCCCTTCAATTGAATGGACTTGAAGAGAGAAACAACAGTTGAATCTCTTGTTGCGGACATGAGTAAACGATTTCAAGGTATTCCAACTCCAAATGGATTTCTTGTCCTTCAAAAATCGATCTTCATTCGCTTTGGCTTTTGACTTGGTTTCAGGTAGTTGAGGCCTTACAATGGATTTTGATCGACTACTGGCTGTAGAATTCACCCCCCTGGAATGTGTTTTATCTTCATACATAGCTTTACTCAAGTCACTTATATCATTCAAAAATGCTCCATGCCGAGAATCCTGACCACTTGTCTTCTTGATCTCGTATCTTGACATCGTCTTGACAGCCTAAACAATATAGCGAGAACGTAAATATAAACCTTTTCGACAACCCCAAATTTATAAACCCTACCAACCGCAAACTCAAAACAATCCACTTGAAGAAACTTTTTGAAGCTTTAAATTTGAACTATCCAACTAACAGAAGACCAATTCAAATTTCGAAAACCGAATTCATGAGAGAGAATCAAAAACTACAAAGGCAACCGAGTTCATAAAAAAGATTGTGGAATTGTAATTCAACAAAACTGGATTGAAGGGTAATAATATCCAACAGACAAGTAAAAATTTAAGCATGATGGGTATGTAATAGTTATCGAAATAGAAAAGCGAGGTTAAGAGACTTGCCTTGATGAATCCGATGAGATAAAAACCCTAGAGTAATTCCTTTGAAGATGATTGGGATTGCGTGTGTGAGTAAGAAAATGGAATGTCTTGCAGGTACAGTTACCAATCTCTGTAACGCTAATCCTATCGCCTGATCTCTCTCTCTCTCTCTCTCTCTCTCTCTCTGTCTCTGGAGTTGACCCCCTTCCTTTAATCCTTCCTTCGTTTTGTTGAGAGTTGAAACATGTCCGAAATGGCTGCCCCCTCATCATTTGGTATATTACAGATTGGCCCCTTGTCATTTTACAAACCTTCCTAAACGCCCTCATTGTTTGGATGTAGGTAGACAAGACAACAAATATACCATAACTCCTCTCATGTCCTGTCATTAGAAATCTTGTATGTATTAATTAAATAATGCATGGAAGTGTCCAACTCAGATGTACCAATCCGATGAATGATATCTTTTGTAGTTTCAGTTATGAACACCTTTAAAACTACAACTATGACTTATTCAACTTACTTGTCAATAAACAAGTAAGTTGTACAAGGAAGGTCTTTTAGCAACAATTGACATATTTTCAAGTTGTAATTTCAAATTATGAGCCCCACTTTGCCGTCAAACTGAAATTTGAATTTTGAACAACATATAAAGTTATGTATGTATGCATGTAGTAGGTATCAGATGACCAATGAAACCAAACTATTCCTTACTTTTCAATTATTTTTTATATGGATAAAGGTTTGTTTATATATATTAATATTTTTGTGTAGATTAAGAGGATTCTCTTATAGATGAAAGAAATATATTTTTAATTGGGAGGGGTAGGTTTGAAAAAGAAAATTTGATTTCGCTTCCCATACCAAATAAATCACTTTCTATACCATTAAATCACTATCAGTCAACAACCGAATAAGTTGTGAATCTCATTAAGCTACTAGCAAACATGTCTAGGAACATTTTGATTTATACACCTATCCATAACAAAAAACACAATATAAAACCAAAAGTAAAATAAATTACAATCAACTCCAACAAATTTTCCATTTTAGAGATTTATCCATGTGATCAATTACAGAACTTTGATAATACAATGATTGATCGTTGCTATAATATAAAGAATGTATTTAATAAACAACATAATAAAGAAAAGTTGTGTTCTTTTTTTTTTTAACACAAACACATCTTTCTTGTCAAGGAAATGGGTCGAGTCTCATAAATAAAAAATGAATTCAACACATACATTTTTACCCATCATCAAATAAAATAAAATAAAGGGAAGGGAAGGTGTCATATACAGAGTAATACTTGCTGCTATACACTTTTCTTGACACTACCACAAATTGTAACCTAACAATTTGCAACTATAACTAACTTCCACCCCTCCCATTCCCATACAAACCATCACACTTGGCAATCTTGCCATATCTAAAGAATTAAAATTAAAAAAAAAAAACCCTTTCCAACCCAACCAAAGGCTTAAAAAGGATGCAAAATAAATTGGAACTGGACCCAGACACTAATAAAAACCCAAACTGCCTGGGAAAATAACCAAGAAAACAGTATAGCACACCCAAATGAACCCAAAAAAAAGACTGTATTCACAGGTTTCTGCATTGAGGTATGCAGCCATGACATCAAAGGGATCGCGCTTCTTTCATCCATCACTCCGTCCGCTGATGTAAAAATACAAAACCTGAGTTTTCCCGAATCAATGGTGGAGGTTCGATTTCCCCTATCTCTATTTGTGGCATAGACTTGGAGATGTCATCCACAGAGAACGGAATGCTGCAATACATCCAAATATCAGCCACAATCAACATAACAAGTTTCAACCATTCTTTTCTGCAATACAGTATCCATTGGAATTGGAATTTACCTGGAGTCGTCATCTAACAAAAATGAACTGCTGACAGAATTGTTTGAGTCCTCTGTCATCATAACTCTCATATTTGAAATGACCTAAGTACAAAAAAACCCTTAGAAGAATGTTGGAATGACGATAAGTTTCAAAACCAAGAATATAAAATGAAAAACAGGGATATGCAGGACCAAATTTGTGGTCTAAAGTAACTTACATCTGAAGAAACACTGTGTGTACCGTACTTGTCATCCCAATACATCGTGCTAATTCTGTATAGTTGCTGGATGCTAAGCACCTGCACATAGTACATATAAGCTCTTGAACATAACAAAAGAGAGAAAAGTTATTTGGTTACTTGAAATTTTGAATTTTACATCTACTTACAGGACAAAGTTCATTGGTTATTTCATTCAAAGTCTTCTTAGGCTTTTGATGGATAACCTGACCGAGTGCAACAAAGAGAAAATATGATCAATATAAATAGTTTGTGGAAAGCGTAAGAGGCCAAGAAAGCAAAACTAACCAAGAATCCAACTGCCTGTCTAATATGCTTCAACTCATCCCAAGCGGAGCCTGCATACTGGAAAGTGATAAATGTTAGAAGAAAAGATTAAGACAACTTCAGAAACTTCCAAGTTCCATTCAGGCTAATGCTTACTTCCTCAGTTGCATAAACACACCATTGCTCTAGTTCAGCCAACCCCGACTTCACATATTCTCCATTACTGAATGAGCAGCACTCGCGTCGCAACAGAAGACTTCCATAAAAAAAAAAGGTCAGCAAGGATATAGATTAGAGCATTTGATGATTGATAATCGACTGTTTTCACAAAAAGAGTATGCAATTTACCTGTTAAATAGCTGAACATTGATAAATGAGAATATCTGTGTGAATACTTTGCGCACCAAAAATGGGGGAACCTGTAAAGCCAGAAAACAGAAGATGAAAAAAATGTTCCAAGTATAAAGGAGAATCGGTAATGCTGCTGTAGGGTTTAATACTCACGTAGTTTGCCTTCATCGTCTTCAAGTAATTATCTAGGCTTCTGACAATGCTTTGCCAATGAGCAATCAATGCTTGTTGAGCAACAGCATTAGCTTGGGACCGCCCTTTAACTAAACTTGCACGAGATGTCCTGGGTGCCTGCATCAAGTAGGCTGCATACTTTATACCCGTAATCATACAAAAAAAAGTTATTTTAGACCACAAAGCTAAATTACCTGAATGCATAATCCAAGCAGTGGAGAGATCTCTTTCTTTAGATTATCTCGTATCATCCCATATATCTTCTCAAGAAATGCAGTAAGTTGCTGTTTGAACAACAAAGCTGGATATTTGGCCTCTACTTGACGTAAATCATCAAGTCTACCAAGCACTCGACCATTAAGAAAAGAAAGCCCAGCACTCTGAGGAGATGCTCGTAACCCCTGAAGTATTATTATTAAGGCTTAATACTGTATTGAAGGAGAAACAAACTAAGAACGAAGAAATATTGTTAATCACACTAAAAGTGATGCTATATATGATGGTCATACTTGAGACATCCTTCCGAAAAGAGAGGCTGACGATGACCTCCTCCGTTGAGGAGTCATACTAGCTGCTCCACTTGCTTTAAGGGTGTGTTGAAGTAGTGTCAGCAAAGTGGATGTATTACATAACCAATAGCCTAACACATCGTTACTGTCCTGGACCTTCATCACACAAAGTTCAAAATCAGTCCTATAGCTTGTGACTTCTTGGGACTTGCTTGAAATAATCCATAAAAAAGAAGCGTAAATAAATAATATGAACAAGGAAATATCTACGGTAGTCACCTCTATAGCTGAAGCAATGGTTTGGATTATCCGGTCAAACACGGTGGTTCTTTCAACTTCAAACGACCTCCAATGGAGAAGGCTTTTGTATATCAGACAAGCAGCAACTGGTTTTCCACTAGAGAATCCTAGATCTTGTGTGATACACTTGATAAGTAGATCCTGGTTCTCCTGAAGAGGAACATCAGTGAACAAATTAGAAAAGATTATGAGAAGACCTTACACTTTCAATATTAAAAGAGTATCAATCGGCTGAACACAACCATCATTTTAAACATTTTAACAACAAATTAAGCTCATGGTCACTTACTTGTTGCTTCTCATTAAGGGATTTTTGTGGTTTCTCTTCAGATTCAGGCTCTCTCGAATTTGATAAAGCATGTGTCGTCTCCTGAACCACATGACATAGCATAAGCAATACTCAATTTCAGATTCTTGACCTATCTTATGGAGTCTATCCAAGCAAATTAAGTATTCTTACAGGTGTATGTCTTGATTCTCCATTCTGAACGTTCCCATTCTCTGGAGTTCTCTGTAGATTCACCAAAACAAACTAATAAAACGCCTATCCACGAGCAACAAGACTAACTAAAGTTCAAATTCCTTTAATGAGGTACCTGAATAATCATTGTTCTTGGCCGTGCAGATATCGACTTTCCGGTAGGTGACATGGTCAGTGCTTGCTGGCGAAGTACTTGATTCTCGGACTCCATATTGGAGAGCTTTTCTTCAAGCCTACATGATCAAAAAAAGATAGTTGTAACACTTCATCATAACAAAGTCACAAACCAATCAGTATGAATGGGGCATTATACACATGTACTATAATTAATCAAACATTTTTTATGAATGCGCTAAGCCGCTAACATAAAAGATCAACCAAAGATTTCAAATTTTTACTATTCTACCACAAACCTTTGACTAGATTCTTGAAGCTGATCTGCTCTTTTCTCAGCTTCTTCAAATTTTTTCATTAGATCAGCATTTCTAGCATCAGCTTCTATCAAAGACTTTCTAGCCTCTTCTGCCTCCTGTTTTACATTTTGCAGCATAGCCTGCGCAAAGTTACAGATTAAGTAAGCCACCATACCCCAGTTTAATTCAATTCCACTGCCACTGAATCAATTGTCATTTATTCCATCTAATTTTGACACTTGTCAGCATGACATTCTCCTAAGAAACATCGCCGTCTTCTTAACATACAAAGAAGAAAACAATGACAAATGTTTAAAAAGATTTCCCCCAATAACACTTGGTTCAGAGAAGCAAGACTTTTTCAAAGTGCCTACCTTCAAACTTTCTACCTCAGCTGTCAAGGTGTCGACCTTTTCTGTGTCTTGAATTATGACGGGGGTCTCCTTAACCACTGGAGGAGCTTCCTCAATAGCTTTCTGTGCTGCCTCACGCTCTTTAATTACTTTAGCATTTGCTTCATCAATTTGGATTTGCATCAAACGTAGAGCATCTTGCAACTTTGCAGTTTCTTGGGATTTTGTCTCTTCTAACTCGGTCTGTGGAAGAGTTAATCAGAGCCGTGATAAGAAAATCATTCAATTTTGAAGCCAAGGACAGTCAAGTAAAATTACCCTTAATCGCTTCTCCAACTGCAAACGCCATGTAAGTTCTTCGACACGCTTTTCTAGTTTGTCTTTTGCCTCTTTGAGCGCCCCCGTCTCCCTTGCAGCCTGAACAGTTACAAATAATTGGTCACCAACTCTAAAAGATTATTTATATACCAGGCAACATATAAGGTCCTCATTAAAGCTTGAGATACCATTTTGAGCTCCCGAAGCTCTTTCCTAGCAACTCTTCGTCTCCAACCACACTGAGTAACAATTGCAGCCTTCTGAAGACTCTTGTAGTAAGAATATTCTCTGTAGCAACGGTAGTGAGCCTGCACGCCACCACAAAAGTGATTTACAATCTATACATCTAACAGAATTAATTTATTCGAGGTGCTCAAAGTAAATGCGTTTGTGGAACCTGTATAGAAATTGCAGCTTTGGTTTGCTTTCGGTGTCTGAATTCATCTCGAGCAGTCATTGCTCTCAAACCTGTCTGAAGTGTGATTGCAGACATCCTGAGTGTTAGATAGGATTTGCTAGCAACAAAACACCGGAAGTACTTCTGAATCTTGACTGCCGCTGCTTCTCTTCGCAACTGCTCAAATTGCTTGCAAGCTGATAGACCTGATCAAACAACAGAGAAAAGAGTCGAACTCTAATAAAACTTACGGAAAAAGTGGTCAAGTCTGAGTTGAGAAATACAGAGAGGTGTGGAAAATAAATTCAAACAGTGACATAAATGTCATAAAAGTAAGCTAATATTACAAAGAATTGCTAGAAATACCTCGCCAGCAAGCCTGCAACTGGATAGCAGCTCTGCGTATCAAGATATACTCTTTGCGTGCAATATAAGTACGCATTTGCCTTTGAATTATTTTAGCTGCATTTCCAAGAACCTCCGCCCTCCTTGCATCTAGTTCTGCCATTTGACCAGCTCGTAGGAACACTTTTGTCTTACCAATCTGTAAAGGTAGTTACAATCAGTAACCTTGGTGTCTGGAAGCTTACATCTTACAAATGCTTCATAGCCCATTGATCATTGTAACATGAGTAGAATAATAAAAATAATAATATAAAGATGAAAGCTTACCTGGTAGCCTTTCAACCCCATCTTATCTAACAGCATCTGGCATGCAACCTTCTCATCATAGCTACATGAAAAGACATTATTGGAAAACTATAATGGAGAACAACACACAAAGGAAATGAAAGAATTAGGAGGATTCATGGCAATAAGAAACAAAGAATTTGAACCATACTTTCCATCTAGAACATCAGGATAAAGAACACCAAAACGAAGAAGAAACTCATCAAATGTCCGCCTGGTTGGATAACCAGCACAACTGATCCTGATTGCCTCCAGAACACCCTATATTACAAGGTAGAAATTGAGAAATACAGAGAAACAGAACCCTAGATACTACTTCCGGGTTACTTGAAAATTTGAGCACATAAGAAATCCAGGGTCTTCCAAATACTTACACCACATCTTAATTGCTGGATGATGTTTAGGTTCTCAAAAATAGCAGGCTTGAGAACATTATTCGGCTTCACACATCTGATGTAGTGAGGTTCTGTTGTACTCAAGGTTTCCATTAAAGATTGAAGTTGTAGCTGCAATTCATAGACAAATTCATCTTTCATCAGAATATTTCTAGATGATTAAGTTGTTGCAAGATCTAGTGCAGAAACATAGTATTTTGAATTAATCTGGTTGAAACAGTTGCTTCAAGAACCAAGGTTTGGAGAAGTCAGCCAAATGAGATTGAGTTGTAACTTGCGATAACCAAGCAGCAGTACATATTGCATCAAAATCCAGTCTTTCATTAGAGAAGAAAACATACATATCACTTGCCATTTTTCAGACAAAAGATTGAATCAGGATGCATAGCTACCCACTCTATGGGTTCCAAATGACCAAAGGGCAGACATTTTCACTAAATCCCTTGAGACGTCTCATATTGAATATATTTGTAACAAGCGAGCACTATAATCATTGCTACTCCCTCCGTCCCAATATAAGTTTCCACATATCTATTTTAGTTTGTCCCAGAATAAGTGTCTACTTTCCCATTTTACCCTTAGTTATTTCTTCTTATTATCAAGGGTAAAAGGATCCCTTAGTTAATTAATAAGTGTAATAATTACATATTCCTAAAATTGTGTGCTTTTTTTATTGTGGACATATTATTTTGGGACGGGGGAGTATAATTGTAATTAGGGGATCTAAATAGGGAGATCTCATTATGCTATGACCAAGCAAATCAAAAAGTTGTTCCATTTAGACGTTTATATGATTAGCACAAATACCCAGCAGTTCTCTCAAGCCATTCAGTTCGGTCTTGTCTTCTCTCTCTCTCTCTCTCTCTTATTTCTAAATTCTTTTACATCAAATTGCTGAAAATACGCAAAATTGCCAACTGGTGTTCTGAAAAAATCATCACCTCCATGTACATTACCAGGATATAGATCAATATATATCATGGTTGACAAAACTGATAACTAAATATAGAATATATATTATTCTCTCTGTCCCATAAAATTGCAACATTTGACTTGGCAGATGTAATCATGTAAGTGTTCCATTTACATAAAGATAGATGGGAGGCCAGAAATAATACTAATACCTTAAAACGCGAACCAATGGAGGAAAATTTGGAAGACTTGGATGACTCTACAGGAAGTGGAGGAAATAAACCAACAACAAAGGAGCATTTTGAGGCAGTTAATAAATCTTGATGTTCTGCCACCACATAATCCTTGTTTTTGTCTAGAAACTGATCAGCCAAATAATTCACCTGCAGTATAGGGAAAGCATGCATTTCAGTACATCTTTACCTTCCCTGCATAATGATCAGCCAAAAAAGCAAGGAAAGGAAGCAAACATTTTACACATTAGCATATTAGTACAACTTTACCTCCCCTGCATAATGAGCTATTGTAAAACTAGTGCGAGAAAGCTTCGGTTTGATGAAGCGTTTGTTTTTTGGAAATGTCTGGTACAGCTTCTGAGCAAAAGTTTCATGAGTAGACTTCGGAAACATGCTGCATCAAGTAGTTTACAAACATAAAATCTTCTCATAATAGAAATGCGGAGGGGTCTAGGAACATATAAAGACACACATGGAGTATACTTAGGGCCTGTTTCTTAGCAGCTTAATGGGACTCGCAGCTTATTTGGTCAGCTACACGTAACTGTTTGGTAGTAGCTTAATGATATAGAAAGTGGTTTACTCAGAAAGCTTCGAGGGAGAGCTTTATGCAGGAAGCCAAGTTTTTTTCCAAACTGCCCCTCCCAGTTAAAATGCAAATGTTCCTTCCATTTATGAAAAACCCTCCGAAACAAAAAATTTCCCAATCTATACAGACAGATTAATCCACAGACTTAATGGCAAAACCAACCAAACAGCCTTAGTCATTTATAGCCACTGCAGTCCTATATGCTATATAGAACCTATGATTTATAAATGAAAATAATAAGAAATTTGGAATAGGCTCATACCAGGCTTCATCCAGAAGCGAGATGATTCCTCCAGGTTTCTGCAATCAACTGTATTAGTTTCCATTACAAAAATTGAAGTATGGATCGACAATATTTCACAGATTAGTCAACACCTTCTCAATAAGATCCAAAACATCTTGGTTGTCAACAAATTCTATATAGCTCCAATTTATTGCTTCCTTTGTGTACTCTTCTTGTTCCATTTTAAACACATGCTGCAGCGAAGAATTTGACAAAAAGTCAGCACATAAATTTCGTATTAGGTAATTCACTCGTTTGAAAGATGATTCACGAATTCAACCTAACCTGGTTAAAATGCTGTTGCAGTTTTTCATTTGTGAAGTTGATGCAGAACTGCTCAAAACTGTTTAAAGCAAACCTTTCATCAGCATTATGGAATTCGAATTAATGCATTAAACGGGACGGATTCTAGTACACTACCTGTTGTGCTTAAAACTCTCAAACCCATATATATCAAGGACACCAATTAATGATTTTGAATTTGGATCCTGCCCAATGGAATTGTTTATTTTCTCCACAATCCTAAAAAAATGCAGATGACGGAGCTATAAATTAGATTCTTAAAAGATAAATGAGAAATTCATGTATTATGCCAACATATTTCGACAATGGTCTTAGTTTTTCTCACCAGTCAAACAAGCGAGAGTAGACGGTCTTAGCTAAAGCATCCCTACTACCCAATGCAGCTTCAGGATCAAGAGTTCTTGTGATTATTTCCTCCGGTGTCACCATTACACGCTTGATCAGCGCGTCCTCTAAGCTCTTAGCATCACACCTGTTTGGAAATGATGGTTTATCGAATTTAACATTGCAAAAAAAACATCAATCAGAATATTTAAAAGACAAAAATTAAACCTACATAAGCAACTCAGCCGTCACATTCAGATGATGCCGAGATTTCTCATCTTTAAGCACCGAAGAGTCAATCTCCTCTCCCTTTGCAAACTCAACATTACCAAGATGAAGAATTGCAGCCACAACCCTAAAAATTGCATCCTGAACGGATCTCTGCAAATGTAAGAAACCCAAAAATAACAGTAAGATATATAGAACCTCTTAAAACACCGACCTGTTCTTCTTCACTGATTCCAACAATGTCCATTGCCCTTCTGGTAGCAAGATACTCATGAGCATCACTTACACCCTCAAGCTCATAAGATTTTGACTGATTCAAGTAATGGTATGACTGTGGACTTTCCAATTTAAACTTCTCTCTGTCCTGCAAATGAATGAGAAAATGCTCTAGTAAGTATCCAGTATTTGACAGTTACCATACAAGATTAATCAAGGTAAAACTGAAAGAACCAGAATAATAAGAGCTTATATACCTCCGGTGGTGCAGCACAAAGAAGATAAAAGCAATGATAATTTCTTTCAGGATCAGATATCTGGCAAACACGGGACCTCTCAAGCAGGTAAGTCCTGATAGCTGCCCCAGATATCCTCCCACTCTTATCAAACTGTATCTCAACAAATTTACCAAAACGACTACGTTGACATGCCATTATCAACATAGTGATAGTTAGTCAGTTTCTAGAGAAGAGATTAAAAGTATAACAACGTTACAGAGAAGCATTACTTTCAGAAATTTGGAGGTTCCAGAGCAATCATGTACCTCGAGTTGTTGTTCCTGACAGTTTTTGCGTTGCCAAATGCTTCTAGTACTGGATTTGACTGCAAAATACACATTTGTTTATAACATTTTCAGAACTAGACTTGAGATGTCAGTGACAACAAAGTAAAATCCAGTCTTACTTCCAGGACTTGCTGTTCAACTGTCCGTCCTTCCACTCCAGATCGACCACCTAAATGTGCAAGATATCTCATGAGCATCTTTGTTGTTTCAGTTTTACCGGCACCACTTTCTCCACTGACCAAGATTGAATTGCTTTTTCCTTCATTCATCATCGCCCTATTTACAACGTAACTAAATTAGCTGATCCAAAAAGCTAAAAGAACCGAGAGTAAACTAAGTTACAAAAAGAAAACATCCTCCAAAAGATAACCCTCCCAAAATAGTAATGTTTATAATACCTGTATGCAACATCTGCGACGGCAAAAACATGGGGACTAAGTTCTCCAAATCCTGCTCCTTTATATTGTTCCATCATGTGGGTGTCATACAGATGAGGCAATCTTTGAAATGGATTTATAGCAATTAAAATATTTCCAGTATACGTCTACAAAAGGGATAAGAAGAAATTTATTATCAGCAATCCGTTAGTTCTGTCTTCCAATATAACTTTTAACTTCTATGAAAGATGAAATGACATCTCACATAAATCTCATTAAGTTCATATCTGGCTGCCAAATTTTGTAACACTCCTGGTTCATGCAAATATGAAAGTCGTGTCATGTCATCTACACCTCCGGGAGGAGCTTCAGTATCCTTAGGGAACACTTTAGAGACGTTTGTAACAATCTGCAGTCAAATAACCTAACCTCAGATGCAGACAGGCAGAACTGAAATAAGCAAGTCAACAATCATTCTATAATAAATATGAGCCTCTTTGAGAGCTATCAAGTTTGAAGAAGTATCAGTCGCCATCTGGTAAAGCATAGGTTCTTAGTACCGGCATGCAAAGGTTCTTAATACCGGCATGCAAAGGTTCGAATCCTTTTACTCTGAACAGCACTTATACCAAAAACAGTTACAAGATTTAAGAGTTAGTTAGCAAGTAATATGATTGTATTATCAGCAATCAACTATCAAATTTCAAACAACAATTCAGCCCAGAAAAATATGTTACATCAAAAACGGCTACAAGAAGTGAGAGCTTAGATACCATGGTAATCTGAATTGTATTCTCAGCAATCTTGGTCCTTAAGAAACAAATGTCGAGGATTATCGTTTATGTTTTTTGAGATGCTGGGTTAAGATTATTTCTATAAACTAACCAAAGTTATTGCTTCACCTTATCCTTTTAAAGCTTGACTGGCCCCTCTTTTGTTTCCAACTCATGCCATTTTCATGAGAGAGAGATCTAGACAAGGAACTTCCATTCATTGGATTGATCGGTGGTTCAGTTCCAAGCAGAGAGTTTGACTATTAGGAGGTAATCATGTAAAACCCGATTGAATGATTGAAGATAGCATTATAAAAATTGCATATTAGTTTGTGTACATCACAATCTTTTGAGGACATATGCTAATATGTAACTTATGGTATTACTACTTATTTTCACTATGAATTTAGCTTATTCTGGCATGCTAAAAGAATTGGGCAATATGAGATAACAATATGTGAGGCTCTATTTATGTTCTTTATCGGGACTAAAGCTATTCTCCAGTGATGCTGATGTCTTTACCCTTGGACAAATTTCCTATCGCTTCATTATTGGTGCACTTGTTTTGTACCCAAGTTCTTTTTATCTTCTTTTATTAGATACAAAAACAATTACAAGGATCTTAGAAGGTTTTCCATAATAACAGTAGGAACTGGCCACCATGTCTAGAAGGTACGTCAATATAACCTCTCATCTCCAAAAAGTTGAAATAAATGATGAACTTCAAGTTTCACTAATATACAAAAAAAAAAAAGAAAAAAAAAACCTGTTCTTAATGTAGTATTGTCATAGCATATGCTAGTAAATGAAAATTTGATCAAGAAATATATTTGTAAGTCTGTCTTGAACAAACAGTATAGGTATCTTGAATGGAATCATAGACCAGTTAAAGATAAACCAGGCGCACTGAAGCTCTTTGGCAGGGTCAGGAACGGAAGTTCCTGTAAGCAGCAATTTCCTTGCAGTTTTGCAAAGGGGTGGTTCTCACAATTCAAAACCAAGTCAATTTGGTCCAAAAGGAGTAACTTTACTAGTTGCTGCAGGATGGAATGCTAACCTGATACATAGATATATACTATCTAATATTTACTAGTTGCTGCAGAATGGAATGCTAACCTGATACATAGATATATACCATCTAATATATTCTACCACTAAACACTCACCTTCTTCCCATTTGTCGCATGTACATGAAGCTCTTGTCCATTAATTCGGGTCACTTCCCCATCAATCCATGCTAAAGAAGGATCTTCAACCCAGACATGTGAACCTACAATAATATTAACCGGTGCCGCCTGCAAGTACTTTATTGCATTAGAGGCGAAAATAAATTAAAAGAAAGGTTCTAGAAATTGAATATAATATAATCATATAGTACACTAGTTGTCAAATTCTATACATGTATATGACATTTATTGGTAACCGTGGTATCCGAGCTTTGGCCAACTACCACGGGTTCCAAGTCCATCACCACATACACTTGAATGGGGCAAAGCTCTTCCTTATGGGAAATTGACATGACCCGGAACAAGAGATGACAGCATTAACATTAAAGGGGATCAAACTTGGGTCTCCTATTCTATGGTGAAGCTACCCAAGTCATTTTGCCAAGTTAGCCGCCCTTTGGGGCTATATATGCTATATAGACGAAGTGATGAAACATGTTAATCGTCACATAGAGCTACATAGGAATCATTTACAGTAATATTGACTGGTGCCACCTACAAGCACTTCATTCTATCAGACACATAAAGAGGATAAATAGGGAGGTTTTAGAAATTTAAGGTGGTACACCTAGTCTTGGTCCCTATTTGAGCTATACACATTAATCATATTAATCATTTTGAATAAAAAAGCAACTCAATTGACACTCAAAATTTAAAAAAAGAAGAACATGATGGGATGGAGGAATAGTATTATGTCAAGGAGTTCAATGGTATTACAGTCCACCCTTGTGTATGTTGTGTCTTAGAGTCTTTTGCATCCATTGACCATGATGGCATTATCCTAATATCAGTGCTTGTAACTCATGTTGGTATTTAGGATTTCTTAAAAGGGTGATCCAGTTCACTAAGTCTCTCAGCTTTGCAAGAGTTAGGGAGGGTAATCTTTGTACCCACACTTCCCCCTTTTTATTTTGTAAAGACATTTCCACAATTAGTATCCCATGAGTTCCATTCATAAAGGAGCAACCCTACCAGTTTCCAAAGCTTGCCTCCATTTGTCATTTCATAACACTCAAATTCAAGATTGGAATGCTTCATTGAAGCAAGGAGAAGAAACCAACCAAATCAATAACGAACAAGGAGCATTATTATACTCTTGTACACCAACCAAATTAGATGCCACCCTTGCAAACGACATGCATGTTAATTATTTGGGAAGGTAATGGTAATCAATACGAATAGAGTGTTTACATTTTCCAAAAGCATATTAACCTATGTCCACACTTAGCTAGCCAATGAAACTTATCCCAAAACAGAACATCAATAGTTAGCAATGTTCTTGAGCTACAAAAACCCTAGACTGGCTTAATAGCAAATTTATCAAGTTTGCTAGTTTGGTATCTCAGAGATTCTGCTAAATTAGCCCCTCAATCTAATCTCTAGAAACGCCACCTACAGATAACATCAAATAATTTTAACTCGCATATGTTCGTGAATCTGAGCAAATCAGTACAAAATTTGAACTAATTGAGATACAATTTTGTTTCGAAAACACTATCTAAATAAATAACGATTCATATTGCATTAAATTGATTACTTCTCATAACGCAAATAGATAATACAAATATACATGGTAAGATTTGTTCTTGAAAACCGAAATAATCACAGAAAAACATTATCCCCCAACTTAATTTTAGAGGAAACCTGCTAGCATCAACAACTGGCGATGAAGGAAAACAAAGATTCAAACAAGTGGACACTTGGTTGAATAGATTTGACTTCGAAAAGAAACAAAGAATCAAGCAAAAATGGGCAATAATCATGGAGCTAGTTGAGAAAAAACAAAAATAAACATACCATTAAGGATGTGTCGTAAGCCCAATCGATCTCCTTCTCATCAAGAAAAAGGAGAACGAGTCAGAGAAACCACAAGCGACTCGGTGTGACTCAGATCGGTAATAATAAGATGAAGATAAAGAAAGGGAAAACCCAAGATTATTTCAGAAAGATGATGCAAAGAAGAGAACTTTTTGGAATATGTCTCTCTATCTCAGAAATGAGGTAAGAATTTTGTATGTATATGTTTATATATATTTGTTGGGTATGTATGTATGTATATTGTACACACAGCAAAGCAATGTGATTTGTGGGGTTTTCTTGGTCTCTCGCTCTAACAGTTTCTCTCTCTAGATTTATCTGTCTGTCTGTCTGCTGGTCAAGCTCGAGCGGCGTGTTATGGGAGTCCACTCCACACACATACAATACAAGGCGACTCAAAATCAGACATCATTCAGCCATTTTAGGATTATACTATTACTATTTGGGTCTCTCTTTCCTTTTTATTTACCATTTACCCTCCTCCTCTTGCGAGGATGAAATTTTTCAAAAACTTCAATTTCAAACATATATCTTTTTTTATTATTTTTCCATTTTAGATAAATAATTAAATCCTTGAATATTTTTATAATAAATAAATAATCAATTTTTTGGAACTCAGTTACTATTCCCCATCTTCATCCATCATTTTCGTTGGATTTTGTCATCAATCTCCCTCTTTTTTTCTTTTTTTTTCTATACATAATTCATTAAATTATTCGATAAGACGTGGAATCAAAAGATAAAAAAAAAAAAAACAGATGAAAAAAATGAATATTAACGGTAACAATGGGGTGGTGAGAGGAGGGATTTGAATGCTTGTAGGATTTGTAAACCTTAAATCACATTTAGGGTTTTTAACTTTAAAACATTTTTAACCAGTTACATTACAGGTAGATTTAAAAACTTAATGTGGAAATTTAATAGTTTATCTCTTCAAAATAAAAGATTTAATCACTTCAAAATGAAAAAGATGTTTCTCTTTGCAATATCACTTTTATTTTTTATTTTTTATTAATAAACTTTACAGGTTGTAACCAATAGTATAAAATAAAATTCTTATGGTATGGCAATGAAAAATATGATAAAGTTGGAGGGGCATAACTGCACAAGCGATGAAATAACGATGGCAAATATGTAAAATTATGGGTTATGAAGAGTAATATTATATATGTTTCAATTTCAATGGGATGACCGCCCAATTTCCAATTTTCGCTGGCGTGGAAGATGCTGTTTGCCTTCAAAAAAGAAAATACAAGTGGTTCCGTACAAGACACTCAGCACCGCAATCTTTCTGTTTTTACACTTAACCTCCTTTTATTTTTTTAGTTTCTCCTTTTCAAGGTAGTTTCAACACGAACGAAACACCCACCGTTTATAATATTCAGTGAAACCCGAAAAACGAGATCCGTTCGAAACTAGGTTTGCCGATGAGGCGAGTTCAGCTCGTGTTGAATCTAAACTTGATTTGACGTTTTGATCATTCTTCTTGATACAAGCTCAAGCTTATCTTGAGGAAAATTACATATTTCAAATACCTAAAAAAATAACTACAACTATGCTGGATAAAACAAGCTCAATTCATAAGTTTGAATATATTTATCGAAATTGTGTTTGATTCAAGTTTAAAAAATTATACATCTAAAGTGCATAAATAAGGCTCGAAAAGCTCAATAAAATTTTGAGTTGAACTCCTAAAAACCCAAACTCTATTCATTATACGTTTCAAGCTCGCTCTTCTGATCATCTGAAACCATACTGTGTTTTGTAAGACCATATAAATAATATTGAACTTTCACAACAAAACACTGTGAATGTAACATTCACAATGTTTTTTGTTGTAAATGTTCAATGTTGTTAGTACATTTACGATGTTTTGTTGTGAAATTTCAATGTTATTTTGTGACCTTATGGGTCATACGAAAATAGACCGATCTCATGTAAATGCAACTCTTTGTATTTGACCTTAAACTGATAAAATTTAGACTGTATCAAAAGAATTGTATTATAATCGGATTTTGAGCTGATAGTTATTTTATAATGTTGTGGGTGCACATTTTGTACTCAACTTTTGATATATATTGAAATTGTTTTTTCTCACACCATGGATGTAGATGATATTAACTGAAACTCGTCATTCTGTGCATTATTGTATTTCACTGTCTACACATTTATGTTACTCATTTCTCCGTCCTTTCTTACATCATTAAACCTTTTACCATAATATCATCATCAATTTCTAATTGTAGTAATCAATGGGAAAAAACTTTATTACACCTTTTGTAAGAGAGGCTCTGTCAAAACCTATAACTTGATTCCATTTTATACTATATTGTATTGTTAAGAAAACTAAGCGATTAATAACCGTGTATGCTATTACTTTAACCAAAAATTATAATCGTCTTCACGTAAATAAAATATGATAATTGCTGTTTAGATCGTCCTTCCTCAACTTAAAAAAAAAAACAATCATGTTTTGATTTAAATGTCTTCAAAACATTCACATAATTTCAATCTATTTGTCAGTTAACAATTATTTAAAGTACATTTGTAGTGATTTTGATTTTATTAAAATATTTTATAAGTGTTTGATCAATAATTAATGATTTAGTAAATAAAAAATTTACTTGGAAGTTTCTATGCTTGACAAGACCTCCCGTATATCATAATATGATCAGCTTTTAGTTATTATAAGAAAAAAGAAACCGTAGAGCGTCTTTGTTATTATTATTATTTTGTTGACATTGCAGACAAATTGACTACGTGCAAACTCACAATTATATCGTATGAAAACTGCAAATCAAAATGTTGTCATCTTTATCTTTTTGAGGTCATAATAAACTTATAGCCAAATACATGTATTTCCAACAAAATTTATTTGGGTCTTAATATATCCATGAACGCTCACCCTAAAATCTTCCTAAATTCATACCGGGTAACTATCGTGGGGTTATAAATTTGATAGAAATAATTTTTTAAGTTGTTTAGTATACACCTATCAAGCAACTATCAGAAGTTTATAATCTTTTAGTCGAAAAAAGAAATAACAAGACACCAAGAGTAGAAAAACATGCATTTGGTCCATGTGGTTTGGCCATAATTGCAAAGTTGGTCAACAAACTTTATTCGTTACAAAGGCACCTTAAACATTTATATTTTGTTTTGTAAAAGAAGAAAAATACTCTCTCTGTGATGTGCAATGGATGGAGTTTAGGACCAATTTTAATAAAAAAATGCAAATATTTAGGAAGTTTATGTAATAAAGAAAGTTTAGAGATCAATTTCATAATAATTATGAAACTAGAGGGACCAAACCCGTAACTTACTCTAAAGGAAGCAAAAAAGAAAAGGAAAATGAACACAAGTTTTCATCTCCATTCTCCACAACCAAGCAGCGGCTATTGCCTCCCTCTTCCCACACTCACAATCTAATTTATCGCTTCTTTCATCCACCATTTTTCATTTCATGCAATTAAGTCCTTCGTGGGATGATTTTTGAAACCCTCCATTGTTTACTCTCTTCGTTAAGGTGTTTGAAGAAATGAAGATGCAGCCCCGATTCACTTGATGTGATAAAATGTAAAGGAAACTAATGGTGAGATTCATCCACACGAAGGTTTTCATCTGTCTCATTCAGAACCACCCAAGTTTACCCTCTTGCTTCTTCTAGCAGCAGCAAACAACGTCCATCAAGGGCCAATACATTCAGATTTCTGTTTTTTTGGTAAGAGAACAGCAATCAATGCACCACCAGACAATCTTTGGTTATATTGCTTCTTAACCGGCCAGCCCTAGAGCCAACCTCTTTCCCATTTAGCGCCTTCAATTTCTCAAGATTTCCCTCCTTCTGGGTTCAATGATTTCTGCTAAGATGCAATTTCTGTGACTTGAAGCAAAAAATTTTGTGACTTTGATTTCTCTGATTCTCTTCTGGTATGCTCCATCTTCTACTTTTTGATTTTTTTTTATTTCTATAAGCACCACTGTTTGATGGTTCCCTTGACATCAAAAGAAATCTTGATGAATACAGGCTGTTTGTTGATTTCTTTGATGACCTTTGTGACCCTTTGTTGTTTGTTCTACGATTAAATTCCCGATCTGAACAGTGCATATATTCATCAGTGCATTGAGGGCAAATACATTTGAGTTGCAACATTGTCTTTTCTGAGAATTTAGATAATATTACTTATCTAGTGTTAAATGGATCTTGTGGGATGTAAATGATTAAATGTTGTAATGTGGTTACAGTTTGGGATTTCTAAGTTGCATTTGAGCAATTAATACACTAATTACATGAAGTTGTATCAGTTAGTTTTTGTCACCTTGAACTCTTGAAGGGATTTTCCTGCACCAACTTATGATATGAATGCGTGGTTTTCATGTGTAAGATTTCAAGCCTTTGTCCATTTGATTGTTGACCCAATGCACTTTAAGAACTAAAAATGTAAAACTTTTCTAAACCTTCTATAGTTTTTATAATCTGATTTCAAATTTGTTCTCTATTGTACCACTATTCTCTATTGTTCTTGAAATCGTATAGAATTATGGTTTGCAGGTTTCTGCATGGTGTCAGCAAGTCTAATGCCATCACCTGGCTATCCTAATACAAACGGATATCTGAGATCAAAGGTGTCATCTGTCCCTTTTTCATCAAACCTTCTAAAAAGTTCGTCCTCATTTAAGAAGACATTGTATGCTAAGTTTTGGATCTTCCATTTGACGCAACCTTTCTTCATCAAGGATTCCAAGTGAGTAAACTTTCGTTTATATACAGATTATGTTAAGTTTTCAGACTCATGTCACCTTATTTTACAGTAAACTGTAAACCATCTGTGCATTAGGAAGAAATGATAATATCGATTTAGGTCCACAACAAGATTATTATATTTGTCATGATTGAAAGGTTTTCAAGAGACTCTTCTCCTGAATTATGTGATCGGTCAAAAGTTGTAGTTTTCATCTTTTTAGAAAGTTAACATGCTCTTAACTGTTAATTTTTCACTGCATAGGAGGATGGCATGGCATATAAGAAGCAGTGCAGATGGCAGCGGTTTAAATCCCTCTTCCACAAATAATAACAGCAGAGGGACTAGACTCATAAGAGCCATACAAGCCTTTCAAATCAAACTAAATGCACGTTTTAAAGATCTGCGGAAGAATCTTCCCTTGAAACTGCTGTTTTTCTTGACTGGTTTCTATTGTTCAACAGCTTTTGCTACCGTTATAGGACAAACAGGTGATTGGGATATTCTTTCTGCCGCTTTGGCTGTGGCTGTCGTGGAGGGGATTGGAGCCCTCATGTACACATCTTCTTTTCCTTTATTCAATAAATTAAGGAACTTGGTCACCATGTTCAATTATTGGAAGGCTGGCCTTTCGCTAGGTCTATTTCTGGATTCCTTCAAGTATTAGACTTCATTCTTTTAGCAAAAAATGCCATTTCCTGCCCTCCAAGTACAGGAATGACCTAAAAGATTAGGTGGGCATGGTTTACATTCACAAATTGGATCCTACATCCATATAATTTGATGGAAGCTTTGAGATGTGATTCCAGTTGTATTGATCACAATAGAGGATCTTGTGGCTCTTGAAATCTATTGCCTTTATTCCTTTAGTGAAAATTTCTATTAGGGTGACCTAAAACATAAGAGGGCATGACATGCTATACTTCTGCAATTGGATCTTGGATGTGATTTGAGTTGATCCTTTTGAGGTGGGTTTCCGGTTATTTGGCATTCCAAATGAAGAAAGCCAAACAACAGGTGATGCTCTTGATCTACACCTTAAAAAGGTACAGATCCATGCTAAGTAGCTAAATAAAATGCTGGTTTGCAAGAATGGTGTGTTTCTGGTTGAGCCAAAGTGCAGATACGGCCTAATGAAGTGGCTTTTGCACGCTGAATCCGTGGAGCTTTGGGGTTACATGTAAGGTGTAGAAGAAATTTATAGTGAAAGCTCTTGTTCAAGATATTGTTGATGTTAATTTTGAATTTTGTTTGTAAAATTTATTTGCACACAGAAGGAATGCAGAAACATGTTCCTGAAAATGTAAAACATGTTTCAATATCATGAAGAATTTTGAGTTACTTCAAACTAGTTGTCTTGTTGTATGGTAGAGATCCATGTATAATCCAGGTCCAAAATGGCTAAAGTTTGGGGGACTCCTCAAACCGAACCAACCTGCCATATCCTATTCAGAAATAGGGCCTAGTGAGGACAGCAGTGACAGGCTGACAGCAGATGAACGCTTGCTCATACTCTTAAATAAAAAAAATGCCGTTGTTTGTAGATGCTTTTGACACAGAGCAAATGCTAGAGTGCGTTGAAAAACTCAAACAAGGAAACCCGGTCCATCTTCCAATATATGACTTTAAAAACCACCGCAGATGTTCCGAGTCCTTCCGCCAGGTATTTGCTTCTGAACATGTTCTCTTGAATGGTATACATGTCAATTTTGTTGTATTGCTTCATCTGACCAGGAAAGCCTATAGTTGGAGTTTTTATGATTGTTGTTTTAAGTATTCGGTTGAGTTCTGTATTTTCCACTATCTAGACAAATTTACGTTTATGAAACACATTTCATTTAGGGGCTGTTTCTTTTTTCTTGACTTCCAAAGTAGAACGGTATTCTTATTTTGTAGAACTTGCTAGGGTTATATTTTACGGCTCAAGCAGGACTGTGTTAAATATTCTCCATTTTTCCTCAGGAAATGCATTAAATGGTCTTAAATCCCTTTAAGGTTGTTGATTGCAGAATCTTAATAGTG
>NC_037544.1:37569603-37577279 GCF_001531365.2 Cynara cardunculus var. scolymus | reverse complement strand
CTTATACAAGCATAGTACCCCTCCATTTTATGAAGGAATAGAAGAGGGTCTTATCATTAAATTTATCTTCTACATCTGGATGATTGATACATTTTTTGAACCATTTGAGAGGCCACATTTGGTAATTTTGAATTTTGGGCCAACACTAAACCAAAGAGCTGTGTTTGACTTTTGTTTATACCTAAAACTCTAAAGTTTATGTTACTTAATCTATTGTGCCTGTGACCCTGCTTTAAAATTTTCAAAAACAGGCACAAAGGGGAACAAAGAAAAAAAATGAAAGCTATTTGGCAAGTCTGGCTCACAGCTCTCTTTTCCCTCTTAAAAATGGAAATAAGACTCCATCTATGTAACTAATGTGAATCTATGGTACTATTAATCTATTATAAAACAGCATGTTGTTAATATTGTTTTTCCTCAGTTGTTACTTGATTCAGCCAGATTGTACATACTTGTTGGGTTTCATCATTCACTACTGTAATTTTTAGTATATTATGTTTCTGCACTTGAGATCAAGCCATGGCTCACTAGAGTTCCAAAGGCATCAAGATTAAAGCACCCTTATTGTTGGTTCTTTTTTGTCCTTAGATTTTTGTCCCTCTTTTAAACTGTCCTGGAAATGTAGGCACAATACTGTTGTAGGTTTTTCTTAATATTGAGAAAATCTTGATCCCGCAATTTGTGTTTAGATTGTACTCCATTGGCAAGAATTTATCACAATTGGTTTTCTCTCTTTAGTGTTAAATATATACTCTCCCTGTTTAAAATGAAGACCTATATATTTCAAAAACATATCATATTTCCCTTTTCTTCTTTTTTGTCCTTAGTTTTTAGGTCTTGGACTCTTTTTTGGAGTTGCGTGCAATATGCTGTATGATTGGGTTATTAGTAATGCATTCTGTGTTCTCGAATCGTTTTGTAGGTCTGAGCATATAATCCTAATCAATCCATCGCTTCCATTGTCATCTTCCTTCAAGCTTCAATCAAGCTTCTAGGTAATTACTTCTATACTACCTGTTGTAGCAGTAATAGATTTTTTTTAATAGATATGTATTTGAGTTATGTGCTTCACAGAGTCCTGTCAAACGCATAAGAAGCGTATTTTTACCTGACTAATTTCCGTAATATTTCTACCACTACGGCCAACAACAATCCCTATATGTGTATGGTTGCCAAGGTGTGTATGGTTGCTTGCTTATTTCTGTTTTTATTTTATGATTCATATTATCTTAAAAGGATCCTGATTTAACCTAGCATGGCAAGCGTACTTTGTACATATATTTTGTTCTGTTGAGATGTTCCCTAGATTGCTGTTTGATTCTTGATATTTTTGCATTTGAAAACATCTTGATCCTTAGGACTATGAATGATGCTGAAATTATTTGATAAGTATCTTGTTACAATGGGTTTGTTCTACTTGAATCTTTTGGTTTTTTCACCAACAGATTACTTTTATGTTTCTTAGACATGTAATATGTTTTTAGAAGGGTGCTTTTGTGGACTGTAAGGAAGGTTGGTTGAGACCCAAAAAAACTGAGATGTAAAAACATCAACCTTTTATGATCCAGCTTATATCCATGTGCCTCTAAGCCATTTACATAATCCAGCTAATGCCCGTGTACCTCTTGGCATTAAAAGTTGTTAGTACAAGGTGTACTATAATAAGTTCAGATTTTTAGTATTCAATTTATTAGCATTTTAAAGTTCCACTTAGAAATCTTCAAAAAATCAAAGAACGTATGTTGGTTCTGTTCTTATGAGAAACTCTCATCAATGGTTGCTGGTCCTCCACTGTTTCCTGGATTTATGGCTGCATCAATCTGTATTGCCAAGAGCTGAGTGGCTTCATGTACATATTGTGTAGGTTCAACTCTTGAGACTACCCCTTTTGTGACAGAAATGTTGTCACCACCTAAAAACAGCTTTTGGGGTTAAGTACTTCAGTTATTTTATTATAGAAATGCTCTCCAATGTGTGTTTTATGTCTTTAATAGTTCTTTATCCTACCTCTTATATGCAAGGATTATGGAGTGTGAATTGATGTAATTGTCTTCTTATTTTTATTGCTCTTTTTTGATGCTTGTATGTACACACGCCATTATTATTTGTATTATCTAGGTATGAGGAACAACTCATGCCTTGCTTTTGTTATTCCTACTTTATTATGAATATGCTTTTTCTTTCCTGATCTTGTGAAGACATGAGAAGGAGATGGAAAGAGTTATAAGGAAGTATACAGGAGTACATAGAAGTTTGATGTGTGGGTTTTGGTGATTGTATTTCCATGGCAAATGAGGAGCCACAATTATAAGAGAAAAAGTAATTGTGAATCCATTGTTACTGTGGTTATTTTTTAAACAGGGACTAACCATGGATGACTAATTATATATTTAATACTTTTATCTATACTACCTTATTAAGCAAATTTGTTAAATGTCTTAAAGTCTTAAAAAAGTACAAACTCTAAAGCCCAAAGTACTTGTTTTTAAAGCTGGTTTTTAAAACCTGAAAAAGTACAAGCACAAAGTACTCGAATCTATACTACATCCCTGCAGACCCCCTTTGCCCAAGACGACGATTCAGGCAATTTCGCTCCCCACAGAAAGAGAAGACTACTTGGAATTCGGTGGGAATCCGGCGTATCAGCTTCCAGAGCTGATGCTTTATCCAATCCAGTTCCAAGATGACGATTCATCGCTCTCTCTACTCGAATCATCCATATATTAACCTTCATTTCACCGCTCTCGCTCTCACCCTTCAATCCATAGTCTTCAATCTTCAACCTTCAATCTTCAACAATCTGCCCAAGACGACGATTCCCAATTCTGTTTAGGGTTCTGCCTCCATCGTCGTCTTCTTCAATCTTCAACCTTCCAGGTAATTCTGTTCAGTCCCCCATATTTGAACAATCGTCGTCTTCCACTTCCTGCACACTTGAGAAGCAACCAAATATTCTTGTAACTTAGAAATATGAAATGTCAGATTGTAACTGAGATTCTATCAACAGATAAGAAATTAAATCGTCAAAGTATTCCATAAGAGTAACATATCATATTTCCCTTTTCTACTGCCGTATTATTGCTGCAAAATTTGTCGTAGACATGGATATGCTTATCTCTCTGCATAAAGAAAAAATGCTCTCCAGTGTGTGTTTTATGTCTTTAATAGTTCTTTATCCTACCTCTTATATGCAAGGATTATGGAGTGTGAATTGATGTAATTGTGTTCTTATTTCTATTGCTCTTTTTTGATGCTTGTATGTACACACGCCATTATTATTTGTATTATCTAGGTATGTGGAACAACTCATGCCTTGCTTTTGTTATTCCTACTTTATTATGAATATGCTTTTTCTTTCTTGATTTTGTGAAGACATGAGAAGGAGATGGAAAGAGTTATAAGGAAGTATAGAGGATCCACAGAAGTTTGATGTGTGGGTTCTGGTGAATGTATTTCCATGGCAAATGAGGAGCCACAATTATAAGAGAAAAAGTAATTGTGAATCATTGTTACTGTGGTTATTTTTTAAACAGGGAGGTCCTGTAATGAATTTCTTAATGAAGTGAAATAAACTAACTAAAATGAAGACCTATATATTTCAAAATAACAGGGGTCAAGATCTGCGAGTGAGATTTATTGATGTTTCTAGAGTTATCTTTTGGTTTACTGTTCGTCTTTACCGGTTTACTGTAGGTGCTTAAACAACCTCATTAGGCATTTTATGTCTTGCAATTATAAAAGTCTGACAATCTTGTTCACTGGGGTGGGATTGATCAAGGGGTGAGACTTTATTAGAAAGTTCTTAGATACCAAAACTACAGTTACCCACAAATCCACAATAGGAACCAAATAAACGAAAAAGATTACCCAAAATAATCAAAAACCTCAGCAACCTGATCAGCTAAGTCATCAACAGACAACACCGGATCATCATAAGACATTGCAGCAGCTCCTAACTGCAAAAGCTCTTAAGGATGTACCATATAAGATAGGATGCAGTTGAAGATATTCAAAATGCTTGTCATAGAAAATTTATAAAGAAAAACTGAAAAGCTACGATCACTGACCTCATGGCCAGGGGGGCTTATATGGTATATGCAGAAGTTATGAACCAGCAAACAAAATGCTTCTGGGCATAAGAAAAGACCTTGGAAACAGGACATATCTGTGCAAACAGGCAAACATACACATCATTATTGATGGAAGAGATATTCCATGAATTGACTTGCTTCAATGCTAAATAGAGAATTTATTGTGAGACCAAATAGGTAAAACCACTTTCATAATAATGTCTTTTTTTGGTCTTGTTTCCTCTATAACCGAAACCTTGCTTACTTGATTTTGATCTTTATGTGACTGAATATACATACTTGATTCTGTTTTGGTTGCTCTATCTGATTAAGATTTATTGCACATTTCTTGTGATAGAAGCACCTCTGTTGCTTACTTGATTTTGACCTTGAATGTCATGTCTTTTATTCGAGTTAAGTTAACTGATTGAATTATGCAACCTGCCTGTGAAGCATTTTGCTGTTTTGACAAGCTCTTTTAGCTCTGAGCTTACATCTTGCACCTGCTGTCTTATCCCTGTAAGTTAATTTTTTTAGAAGTCAAAATGGTTAAAATTTGATTAAAACAGGCAGTTGATGTGGCAGTCATCGGCGCAGCCGGAAGTCGTAGTGGCTCCGTCTCCGGTTTCTCAAGTTCAGTCACAGGAATCTTCTAGGAATCCGGTAATCTAAGATGCCGTTACAAATTTACTGTATTATGTGTGTGCGCTTACAAAATTACAGACTTGCAGTTGTTGGCGTTCATATGCGTATGTGTTTCTCTGATACTTTTATTGACTCACACAACGAAACAACAAGGTTCAACTTTTTTGTACCGTACCTTGTTTATTCGTTTCATCCACTCATCTTCCGATTACGGGACCGATAGTTGCTTTTTTTGGAGAACTTAGTTCTAAAATTTATTACAGTTTGAGTAGAAGGCTCATTATGGAGGGATTATGCCTCTTTTAAAGTACTTGTAGTAGTGTATATAATTGTATGTGCCACTGACTGCTTGGTATATTGAGGTTTTATATTTAGTACAGTAGACAATGTTTGAGCTATTACATGAATCGCTGTAAGATTGGAACACATCTTTACACAAGGGTATTTACATAGAAAAAAATAGCTTCTGTGAATGATGTAACAATAATTTTGTCCTTTTTTATACCATTATTTTCATGTTTTAACTTAAATCGTTTGTTAAATGTTGTCACAGCTCAAAAAGATACTAAAGTTATTGGTAATCAAGATCAAGAAAAGGCGATCACGGGCTTGTTAGACGGGAGTTGCGAATACGTTGGTTTACGAGGATAACGAAGGAGACAGGATGCTTGTTGGGGATGTCCCATGGCAGTAAGCATATCATCATTTTGATGTTTGATGCTTTTTTCACTAATATATACATATATACACACAAATTTCGGGTAATTATTTGTTAAGTACATAAGTTCCAGCAAGTGTGATAGTTCTTATGATCATTGGATGTATATAGCTATTGCAATACACTCATTTCCAACCATGTTCACACCTAGGCCAGCCCGTCTACAAATTTTGTCACTGAAAGTTTTCATCTATTCCAGTGTTTGAGCTTTGAGTTCTGAGTTTTTGCTCCCGTTTTTGAGTTCATTTTTGAGTTCCAAAATTTAGTATCAGACTCCAGTTTAATCCAATCTTATAGGGGAAGACTTCCTTTAGGGTTTCAAGAAATTAAAGATATGACTGCTGTCTGTAATGGGCATCCCTGAATCTCTCTGCTGATAAGATCTTACTTCTGGGTTCTTCTGCAGGTACTGTTTCCTTTAATATCTTTAACCATTTCCTTTGGGTTTCTATCTTCTTGGGGTTTTATCTTTCCCATGAAGACTTAATCCTTACATGAAGGTTCATAAATTGTTGGCAATCTACATGTGTAGAAATTACATTAGGGATCCTGGTATTGAATAACTTTCAAGATGATTGAAATTTGATTGATTTTAGTGTTGCCTGGAAAATATATTCATCTGTTTCTTCCATGTGGTGACATATCAATAGGTATATTTGTTCCTTCTATATTTAGGTATAAAGTATTAAACAATATGACAGATTCAGATCTATGAACAAGGTGCACACTTTTGGTTGATCTAAGCACCTTTTTTAGTTTTTAAATTAATTACTGCTTCATCCATGTTTACAAAATCTCATAGAATTACCAGTAGGCCTTAAATCCTACTTTAACTCTCTTATATATGTGTTTCTGCTTATAGATTTCATGTGCAGATGCTTCTCGATTTGTCGTTGCTCTCAGTTTATTTAATTGTTTTAATTTCCCATGCGACTAGAAAGTATTTGTTTTCAATTTGAAAGGTTGACAAAATTTAAAGTATTCCAACAATTTTGGACAAAATAGTTGTCTATTGTCCACCCTTTAAAGATGGTTCTACATGATTGGCAGCCGGGTAAAAAAGGTTATACACTGATTGGCAAAGGGGAAAGTTTTGCTAATTGTCAATGTTATAGGGTTTTCTGTAAAACATGTTTGGTCCTACACCTAAATATATAGATGGCATCTGTTATGACAACCAAGGGTTTGTTGATGTGGAAGTTCCCATTTTAAACGATATGTATACCGTTAGAAATTTCATGTTTTGATGGATAAAGCTTTTGGAAAGCTTGATGATTGTTGACTGCTTGTTGGTGTTCAACGATTTGTCTTTAAACTTTTAGGGGTTATTTTACTTTTTAATGGATTAAACATCAAAGAACATATTTGTGGAGTTGTTTACCTAAGTAGTGTATGTTATACCAAATTGAGTTATGAAAGGAGTGTAAAATAGGTTGAGTTATCGAGTAAGACTCCATTTTTATGGTCCAATAAGCGTTTACTAGGTAATCGTTTAATAAATGGCCCCTTAATTGGAGTTGATCTAATTCAACTGTTTATTGTATATCATATAATTTTTTTTATCGATAGACTGTAATTGGAACCATAACTCTTATCTATTCAAATTATATTAATATGTAAAGATCAAGTATAAGTTATATCATTGTTTAAATCTCCTCTAACAAAACCACTGAAGCTTTAAAATCGTTAAAATTCACGGCTCCCGCCGCATTGCGCGGGTACACAACTAGTTATACTAATAATTTCCATCAACTTTCAGCCACCACTTACTAACCATGGATGACTTAATTGCATCTACACTTCATTCTGCTCTCTAGCAACCAATATCACATTTTCAATATGACTTTAAAAACCACCGCAGATGTTCCGGAGTCCTTCAGCCAGGTATTTGCTTCTGAACATGTTCTCTGAGTGGTATACATGTCAATTTTGTTGTATTGCTTCATCTGACCAGAAAAGCCTATAGTTGCAGTTTTAATGATTGTTGTTTTAAGTATTCGGTTGAGTTCTGTATTTTCCACTATCTAGACAAATTTACGTTTATGAAACACATTTCATTTAGGGGTTGTTTCTTTTTTCTTGACTTCCAAAGTAGAATGGTATTTCTTATTCTGTAGAACTTGCTAGGGCTATATTTTACGGCTCAAACAGGACTGTGTTAAATATTCTCCATTTTTCCTCAGGAAATGCATTAAATGGTCTTAAATCCCTTTAAGGTTGTTGATTGCAGAATCTTAATAGTG
>NC_037544.1:37500254-37567506 GCF_001531365.2 Cynara cardunculus var. scolymus | reverse complement strand
GCTCCACCTTCAAACTTCACCCCCCAAACCTGGTCAGTATGGTTAGTCATCGTCTGAACCGCCGCCCTTCGCCACTCGCCTCTCTCGACTATCGACGGCCGTCTGCGGCTGCCTCTCTCGTCGCCGGTCGCTCTCGCTCTCTGCCTCCCGGCTCCCACTCTCGCTCTCCGCCCTCCGCCCTTCGCCACTCGTCCGTCGCCCTCTCTCTTGTGTTGACTGTTGAGCCATTGAGGTTAGGGATTTAACATTTAAGTCTTTTAACATAGGGTTATTATAGTACTTATCTAGTTATTTTATTTACTTTACTTACTTTATTCTTTAAATTTTTAATTTTGTTTGATTGGAAAAACCTAATAATGAAACTAGCTTAGAAGCTGTGATTCTGTGATTGTGAAATTCAGAAATTGGTGACTTGCTTTGTTGGACTATTTTAATTTGTTTGACTCACCGATTGTTTTTGTTTCACTTGTTACAAACCAGTGAAACCACAAAATTAGAATTTAGTCTGTATGTATAATGTTAATGTATCATGCATGCCTAAATCCTAATTGAAATCCATGCCTTTTGCTGCCATTTGTTAATTGTTGGGTGGTTGACTGTTAATTATACATACTGTATCATGTATTATAATGTCCTTTGTGGTTTGTCATTTATGTTTCTAAGTGTAGGAAGCCTGAGTCTTTGGTTAATGGTGAGCTTTCAAGTTTTGAGTTTATTGTAAGTTTGGTTATTTGGCATGGTAATATTCCTTATTTCTTTAATCCCAGCCTAGGTACAGTAAAAGAGGTAGAGGAAAGTAATTTGCTGCAGAAATTATCAGAAGCTTGCATTGTTGATTTCTCTTAGATTGACTCTTCAACTGCACAAGTAAGTTTTTATGTTTGTTTAAAGTTAAATGAATGCTATTGTTATTAATTGATCTAGTTGTTCATCGAATCAATCAAGCCTATCTCTGAAGTTTTAGTTTTTCGTTCTGTGATTAATATTCAAGTTATCATCCACCGATATTTGTTCTAATTCCATTAGATTTTGATGTATATTAACACAATTTCAGCAACTATAATATAGTTGAATAGACCTATAAATGTGCAGTAGTTAAGTGATGATTTACCCTCACTTGAATGTGCAGTAACTAATTCACTTGACTGTTCTCCCTTAAATTTGCAATTTTACATATGAAACTCATGATTGTCATTGGTCAAGACCCTAAATATGATTATATGAAACACATGATGGACTAATGGAGTCATGCAATAGCTAATTTCATAGGCAAACACCTTAAGTGACTAAAACTAGTAGGACAAAAYYAGTGAAGTAGGAATGRGCCATTGATGTTGTAGAGTGTAAATAATTGAAGAAGAACCAACCAATTAAGTGTTTGGAGTTGGATTAAGAAGGTACGAGTGTTGATTTTGGTTTATATAGAAGACGATTTTGGTTTATATAGAAGACGTGGGATGTAGTAAATGGGACAAGTAGATGAGTTGGTGTTTAAACGCAAGGGCTATAACAACTTGATTAAAGAAACCTTAATATATTATTTTAAAGTAAACACTCAACTATACGATCACACTTATGAACAAAAAACACTAATGGATCTCTCGGTCTATGAAGGAAAAAGCTAGACAACTGTAAATTACCACACTTGGATGTTTTTAATTGGGCATCATTTGGACTTTTCGCCGTGGGCACCAAAAATCTCAGGACCGGCCCTGTTCGGGTCCCACAACTTCATTTCAGAATACCCTTCATTTGAGCAATTAATACACCAAGGGGCCGTTTGGTTCGCGGAATTCGAAGGAATTTGATGAAATTAGAATGATAAATTCCTTTGATCAAATTCCGCTTCATGTCTTGAAATAGATGGAATCCTTTATATTCCATTGAATTTCACAAGTTAATGAATCCATTATTCTTTAGCATAACGGAAGGAATTGAATTCCATCACCACCCACCACGACCATGCTACTATTGTTCGTGATGCACCACCCTTAACCCCCCCACCACTACACCCACCCACACCACTATCCACCATGCCACTACTCTTGTCATCACACCCACCCACCCTCCGGTCACTCACTGCACATCCACATCCCTACTACGACCATGCTACTACCGTTACTGTCACACCCTTAACCTAACCCCCACCACCACATATTATTGTCGTCGTCACACTGCCACTCACCCCCACCATACCCCCAACCCACCAGTAACCACCATGCCACTATTGTCGCCGTCATACCCACCCACCCGACCACCTTCCGACCAATGTCATCGTCACAGCCACCCATCCCCACCGCCCCACCCTTAACCTAACCCCCCACGCCACTATTTTCGCCTTCACAACCGCCACTCACCCACACCCCCACCCTACCCCAATCCACCACTAAAAACCATGCCACTATTGTTGTCGTCATACCCACCCACTCCCAGGCTCCAACCACCCGACCACTATTGTTTTTTATCTTTGTTTTGTTGGAAATCGATCAAAATCCACCTATGCGTGCTTCTTCCCTTGAATCAAACACCAACTCTAGAAAGCTGACAACCATGACACAAGTAAGTTCATTTACTATAATAATGTGAAATGATGAAAGCATACGTCTTTGTTGATTTTTGTCATTTTGTAGCTCTTATTTAGTAATGTATTTAAAATGGCCATTTTCTTTGTAGCGCATTATAGTTACAACACATGAATTACAATGCCCATCTTTAGCCCATGCTCAAGGCATTGAAATCTTTTGGTTGTTCTTCTCCCATGCTCAATCTCTCCCCCTCTCTCTGTCTCCTCCCTAAGATGCCTTCTTAGGAGCACGAATTGCTGGGTGACAAATAATTGAATTGTTTCAAAATGTTCCTAGCTAATGGATCTCAAAAATATTAATGTGCATAATATATATATACATATAAATTTATTCGTCAACCTCAATAACTTTGCATTCTCTTTTAAAATGTAGGCGATGATCATATCCTTGAGTCAAAAGCTTAGGGAAGCAGTTGATTCTCTTTACCGACAAACTCATGTCAACCCTCAAGCATATGCTCGTCTCGTCCTTGATTGCGTTCGACTTAATGATGCCCATCAAGCCAAACGCTTACAATCTCACATGGAACAACATCTTTATGAACCCACCACCACTTTCATCCACAATCGTCTCCTTCACGTCTATGCCAACTCTTGCAAGCTTTTGGAAGCACAAAACCTGTTCGATAAATTGCCCCAAAGAGATATCTACACTTATAACGCCATGTTAAAAGCTTACTCCAAGACTGGTTCTGTGGATGACTTGCATGGGCTTTTGAAGAACATGCCATGTCGAGATTCTGTGTCATACAACACCGTGATTACGGGTTTGGCTTCTAGAGGTTGTACAAGAGAGGCTTTGGAAGTGTTTGTTAAAATGCAGAAAGAAGGATTTGAGGTCACGGGGCATACTTATGTGAGTGTCTTGAATGCATGTTCACAGGTATCGAATTTGGGGTGTGGGAAGCAAGTTCATGGAAAGATTGTAGCTTCTGGTTTGGTGTTCAATGGTTTTATTTGCAATGCTTTGACTGACTTGTATGCGAAATGTGGTGAGATTGATGTTGCTCGTTGGTTGTTTGATTGCATGAGCAATAAGAGTGTGGTTTCGTGGAATCTAATGATTGCTGGATATATGAAAAATGGGTTGCCAGAAAAATGTGTAGAATTGTTTTGTGAAATGAAGTTATCTGGTTTGGTGCCAGATAAGTTTACAGTTTCAAAAGTTCTTGGTGCTTTCTTTCAAACAGGCCGAATGGATGAGGCAAAAAAACTTTTTGCAGAGGTTGAGGAGAAGGATGCCATTTCCTGGACGACAATGATTGTGGGTCATGTGCAAAATGGAAAGGAAGAGGATGCCTTGGTGTTATTTGGTGAGATGTTAATGGAGCATGGTATGGCAGACAAGTTCACAATTTCAAGTGTGGTTAGTTCGTGTGCACGTTTGGCTTCTCTCTTTTATGGTCAGGCAATTCATGGAAGAGCCGTTCACATGGGAGTTGATAATGACACACTTGTGTCTAGTGCTCTTGTTGACATGTATTCTAAATGTGGTGAACCATCAGAGGCGTGGAAAATTTTCACTACAATACATGCAAAAACAGTTGTTTCTTGGAATTGTATGATTTTAGGTTATGCTCAGAATGGCAAGGATCTAGAGGCTCTGAGACTTTACGAAGAAATGCTAAATAATAACATAAAACCAGATAGCATTACTTTTGTTGGCGTTCTTTCTGCTTGTATCCATGAAAGACTTACAGATAGAGGAGAACACTATTTTTGTTCAATGACAGAAGAATATGGAATCATACCGACTTTGGATCATTATGCATGTATGATCAATCTCGTTGGCCATTCAGGTGATACAGAGAAAGCTGTTGAAATAATAAAGGGTATGCCTTATAAACCTAATAGTCTCATTTGGTCTACCCTTTTGTCAGTATGTAAACTGAATGGTAACATTGAACATGGAGAAATGGCAGCAAAACACCTATTTGAGGTGGAGCCATATAATGCTGAACCTTATATAACTCTTTCCAATTTGTATGCTGTTAATGGTAGATGGAAAGATATGGCAGCCATTAGATCTCTTATGAACACCAAAAATATTAAAAAGTTTGCTGCATTTAGTTGGGTGGAAATTGATGGAAAGGTACACAAGTTTGTTTCGGAAGATCGAACTCATCCAGAATCAAAAGCTATTTATCGTGGATTAAATAGGCTGATAAGAAAGCTATTGAAATCTGGCTTTACTCCAAACAAAAATCTAGTCTTGCATGATGTGGGCGATGACGAGAAGTTTCAATCCATATGCTACCACAGTGAGAAATTAGCTCTTGTATATGGGTTGATGAGGAAGCCTGAAGGACGACAACCGGTTAGGATTATAAAAAATATTCGAGTTTGTGGTGATTGTCATGTGTTTATGAAGTTTGTTTCAAAAATGATTGATCGGACCATCATATTGAGAGATTCAAATAGATTTCATCACTTTGTAAGAGGATCTTGCTCATGCAAGGACCTTTGGTGACCCTTTGAAGCATTGGCTTTTGCTAATCATTATACATTTTTTAAAGGAATTTACAATGTATCCACCCTATAGTCAGACCGCTCATTTCCTCTCTTCTTTTTGCCTTTAGATTATATTATATTGTGGTTGATGATGTCTGCAGGTGGACGTTTAGGTGTCCCACTATAACTATGGTAACACCATGCTCCTAACTTTGGTTGAGTTCATCATATAGATCTTGTTTCTTTTCGTTGTATATAGCATGACTAGTGTTCAAAATGGCGCGCCATGACGCAAGATGTGTCTCTGCCTTTACGAAATGGCCCATAACGTTTTTGTAAGGCGAGCATTTTTTGTAACACGTGGTTTTTTTCCCAAAAAAATAATTTTTTATTTATTTTTATTTTTATCTTTTGTGTATTTACACTTTTAACTTTAGATTTTACATATTTATAGATCTAACTAATCACATCACTTATAGTTTCACAAATTCATAAACGTTATAGACTCACGGTTAAAATGAAGTTGCAAAATTACATTTTTAAGTTCTAGTTTGAATATTAAATCAAAAACTTATTTTTATAATAATAATTTATATGATTTTATTCTTCTAACATGGATGTACATTTTTTAATATCATTATCTGATTAGATAATACATAGAAAACATATCTATATCTATATAATTCTATATATGACATACAAATTTGCCGCCTTATGTCACGTCTTGAAAAACGTCGCGTCCTTGCCGTGGCATGTAAGGCTTGAGGCTCACGCCATGCCTCATGCCTTTTTGAACCTTGAGCATGACCCATTGGATTTCCTCTTACATGCCAAGTTTAACAACTAAGATTTATGCATCCTTCTATCTCATATATGTCTTTGTTGTATTAATAACATTATTTCAGGGAACAATCAAACCTATAATGTTGTATCTATACAAGATTGTGTTTTTTGTGCGATTTTAATGGAGCTACAACAAGACTTGCTTCTTGTTATGTGGACTGTAAGTCTCTTAATCTTTTCCTTATGTTGTTAGAAAGCAAGAAACGAGCTTATGGCGTTTCTCATTTGTGGTTGTCATCATTCATCACAATATTAAGTATGCTAAGGTGGTATTCATATGAACTTTGAATCAAATGTAACATCAAGGTACATATTATTGACTTGTGAAGTTTGAGTTTGATATAGCTATTCAGTTTTTGAACAGTTGTTACGATATTTACACACACAAAAATGAATCATAGGAATAGAAAGAATTGACTACGGTTTTTACATGATTTAGCAATTTGCCTATATACACATGTATTATTAGAAGTGAGCACAAATTAATTTTTCTAGTTTTATGGGACTGAACCGTTATGTTTGGATAAATATGCCGATGTATATGTGATCAAGAACTTCAATATTACTAAAAGTGATTATTACAACTTCAAGTTGTAGAAACACATCAAAAAAGGAATTTTCCTGCACCAACTTATGATATGAATGTATGGTTTTCATGTGTAAGATTTCAAGTCTTTGTCCATTTGATTGTTGACCCAATGCACTTTAAGAACTAAAAATGTAAAACTTATCTAAACCTTCTATAGTTTTTATATTCTGATTTCAAATTTGTTTTCAATTGTACCACTATTCTCTATTGTTCTTGAAATTGTATAGAATAATGGTTTGCAGGTTTCTGCATGGTGTCAGCAAGTTTAATGCCATCACCTGGCTATCCTAATACAAACGGATATCTGAGATCAAAGGTGTCATCTGTCCCTTTTTCATCAAACCTTCTAAAAAGTTTGTCCTCATTTAAGAAGACATTGTATGCTAAGTTTTGGATCTTCCATTTGACGCAACCTTTCTTCATCAAGGATTCCGAGTGAGTAAACTTTCGTTTTTTATACAGATTATGTTAAGTTTTCAGACTCATGTAACCTTATTTTACAGTAAACTGTAAACCATCTGTGCATTAGGAAGAAATGATAATATCGATTTAGGTCCACAACAAGATTATCCTATTTGTCATTATTAAAGGGTATTCAAGAGACTCTTCTCCTGAATTATGTGATCGGTCAAAAGTTGTAGTTTTCATCTTTTTAGAAAGTTAACATGCTCTTAACTGTTAATTTTTCACTGCATAGGAGGATGGCATGGCATATAAGAAGCAGTGCAGATGACAGCGGTTTAAATCCCTCTTCCACAAATAATAACAGCAGAGGGACTAGACTCATAAGAGCCATACAAGCCTTTCAAATCAAACTAAATGCACGTTTTAAAGACCTGCGGAAGAATCTTCCCTTGAAACTGCTGTTTTTCTTGACTGGTTTCTATTGTTCAACAGCTTTTGCTACCGTGATAGGACAAACAGGTGATTGGGATATTCTTTCTGCCACTTTGGCTGTGGCTGTAGCGGAGGGGATTGGATCCCTCATGTACACATCTTTTCCTTTATTCAATAAATTAAGGAACTTGGTCACCATGTTCAATTATTGGAAGGCTGGCCTTTCTCTAGGTCTATTTCTGCATTCCTTCAAGTATTAGACTTCATTCTTTTAGCAAAAAATGCCATTTCCTGCCCTCCAAGTACAGGAATGACCTAAAAGATTAGGTGGGCATGGTTTACATTCACAAATTGGATCCTACATCCATATAATTTGATGGAAGCTTTGAGATGTGATTCCAGTTGTATTGATCACAATAGAGGATCTTGTGGCTCTTGAAATCTATTGCCTTTATTCCTTTAGTGAAAATTTCTATTAGGATGACCTAAAACATAAGAGGGCATGACATGCTAGATATTCTGCAATTGGATCTTGGATGTGATTTGAGTTGATCCTTTTGAGGTAGGTTTCCGGTTATTTGGCATTCCAAATGAAGAAAGCCAAACAACAGGTGATGCTCTTGATCTACACCTTAAAAAGGTACAGATCCATGCTAAGTAGCTAAACAAAATGCTGGTTTGCAAGAATGGTGTGTTTCTGGCTGAGCCAAAGTGCGGATACGGCCTAATGAAGTGGCTTTTGCACGCCGAATCCGTGAAGCTTTGGGGGTTACATGTAAGGTGTAGAAGAAATTTATAGTGAAAGCTCTTGTTGCATGATATTGTTGATGTTAATTTTGAATTTTGTTTGTAAAATTTATTTGCACACAGAAGGAATGCAGAAACATTTTCCTGAAAATGTAAAACATGTTTCAATATTATGAAGAATTTTGAGTTACTTCAAACTAGTTGTCTTGTTGTATGGTAGAGATCCATGTATAATCCAGGTCCAAAATGGCTAAAGTTTGGGGGACTCCTTAAACCGAACCAACGTGCCATATCCTATTCAGAAATAAGGCCTAGTCAGGATATAATGTATGCAAATTTGTCATCTATCCTAATACTGTGTTTTCAGAACCCTTTTTAAGGAAAAAAAAAAGATAAAATAAAGGGAATGAGAGGAAACAAAAAGAAAAAATCATCTGTATTCCATACATTTAGGAGGGAAAAGAAAAGAATAAGAGGGTAGAAAGAAATTGTATATAATTCGTCATACAACAATGTTATATATTTATTACAAGAAATTGTATAATTGTAAAAATGAGATCTTTCCTTTTTTTCTCTTTCGGTTCAAATCACAAAACAGATAAGAAATACTTTCTTTTCTTTCCATCAGTTTGTTTTCTTCCCAAATCCATAGATGAAAGGAGCATGTTTTCATAGATTTTTGTTTGAGATGGTTTTTTATAGATTTTTGTTTGAGATGGTCTTTCATAAATGAAAGGAGCTAGTTTTCAATTGGAGGACAAATCTGGAAAAAACTTAGTTTTCTGCATAAAATTAACCTCCTAGAAAGTCACAAAAACAGTGAGTATAGCTGAACAAATAAATTGTAAGTTCCATTAAACTTTAAAGGATCCATGCGAGGAGGAATTCGGCTCAAGTAGCAGACCCCATGCTTATCAGCCTTGGCTCATTCTATAACACCATATGTTCATAAATCATATAACCAAAATAAATAAATTGTCGAGCTCGAACCAATAAACGAGTTAATCAATCTCGAGTTCAAGCCTATAAACGAGCTTATAAAGTTTGAACTTTAAATATCATGTATAACTCAAACTTGCTAAATGAGCATCGAGTTAAAGCTTGAACATTGAAAAATAGCTCGAGCTCAAGCCATGCCTTAAAAAAAGTTATTCGAGCAAGAAATACTTGCTGCTCGAACCAGTTCATCTACACTGCAGTCTGAAACCACAAAGAAGGGGGGCGGCGATCGACATTTAGACCAAAATAGATGTAATTAGCTTTAAACTACAGATAATCTGATTATAAATACTTCAAATGGTTTACAAAAAGTACAATTATGAAACCAAATGGAAAAGTAAAATGAATAATATCCCTCGCAGTTTATTTAAGAATAATTATATAACGAGATGCTTTTATCATCTGATACACTTGCAAGCAGACTCCCCCTAGCTCCACCTTCAAACTTCACCCCCCAAACCTGGTCAGTATGGTTAGTCATCGTCTGAACCGCCGCCCTCATTTTCGGGTCCCATAACTTCACTGTCCTATCACTAGACCCCGATGCAATGGCTGCACCATCTGGGCTCACGTCCACGCTCAACACCCAGCTAGAATGGCCCGACATTGATGAACATAGCGTCTTTCCTTCAGCATCATACATGTGAATGCGTTCATCATCTGACCCTGAAACCAGAACTCGGGGGTCTAGAGGTGAATACGCAAGAGAACGAACGGGCATTGTGTGACCTTCAAGATGGTGAAGGAATTTTGCTCGTTGTACGTCGAAAACGGAAATGGAACCGTCCATGGACCCACATGCCAACTGTCTTCCGCTTGGGCTCCATGCAACCGAAAGGACAAACTTCTTGTTGTTGCCTTTGTCAGATGGCTTTGAGCCCTCGGGACGAGGAATAGATAAAGCTGCAATCAGTTTCCATTCAGCTGTATCCCAAAGTTTGACCGACGCACTGCTGCCTCCAGCAACAGCAAGAGTTGTACCCTGTCGCATGACACACGATTATTCAATTTAAGTTGTACTTTTCTTATATTTTAAATCACTAAGGAAAGACATAAAACTAAACCAAAGCCGTCTATCCCACTCAGAGGTTGGGTCCGAGGAGGATAGGCTGTACGCAAACCTTACAATGATCAAGAAAAAAGCAATACAACTTATTTTTGCAATATGAACAATTAGACTATTATTAGAGGTATAGAAGAGGAGATCATTTCTAGGAAGGAGGTAGACTTCTGATAACTACGGAAACCATAAATAGTGGGAACGGAACTTAAAACCTTTTCATCAAAAATAAACAAGGGTATGAAAATGCATGTTCTCTTAGCGAAAATCTCAATTCAGACTCTATTAAATCCACTTTCCAAATACATGAGAAGAAGATACATGAAAAAAAATGATCAAACTATTGCTTCAACAAGAACTGTAGAAATTGCTAAAGGAAGAGATATGGAAACATAGACAGATTCCCTCATAGTCTTCAGAACTGCTACCACACAATCATTATCGTCCTTTTACCATGGGCTGAAGGTTTCTATATAAGGAGTATATTGAAATGATTAAGCAGATGGCTCATTTGTCATCACAAAGACAAAGTGCCCTTCTGATTATAGAGATTTGAAACTAACTCTTCAAATTCCAATTAACATATACTTTTGTTTCTTCTCTCAAAAATGTTTCTCTTGAATATTTCATATATAGCTAGATGAAATCAACAACTTCTCATTCGAAGGAAAGTTGCTAATATGTTGCTCTGGTCAAGTCAAACCATGTCACATTCCCTCCCAAAAATTTATTTCAAACTTAAGGCATATTTAGTGTAACAAATGTTCCCCACAGGGACCATAGCTCCTACGACTGAATAAGTGAATAGGAATCGAACAAACAAATTCACTAAATAGTCTACATTACCTATTTTCTCAATTATAATCCTCAAACAGCAATCATAAGTTTATTCATGCTAGAAGTAAGATCTACGATATTAATGTCTCTTCCAAAATCAAATATTCTTGCCAATAGGCTCATCAGATGGAATGAATTGCATGAAGAGGCCTTGAAAGAACAGACAATTCAAAAGTTAAAGATGCCAAAGAAGATAATCATCACTTTGCCAAGAAAAGTACATAGGGTATTTTGCATCAAGCGAGGAGTAAACCATTTGGATCATTTAAAAAAAAATTAGTATGCAGAAGGACATCAGAGGCAAATACCAAACTCCCCTTTCTTTTCACAAAATGAACGGGACAAACATTTGGCACTCCTCAATTCATAGACGTCAATTCTTGAAGCAAAATGATAATCATTGGAAAATGACATGCATCATTAATCAAATTGAAGCAAGATCCGATCCTCTAAAAGAATGTATACACAAGCACATGGTCTCGTCCAATTAGCTGTTTGTTAACTACTTCAACAATTACCAGAAGAAAACACTTGTATCCGTACCATATGGCTACAGCTAAGTCGTTACACAAATTCTACCAGAAAACAACATCAACAAGGCATTACGCCAAAACAATGGCAACTTAGACGGGATCTCAAGGAATCCACCAACGGGAATCACATCGCAAGCTCCATTAATTACAATTTGAATTGCAGGTCTCAAATCTCAAATCATACCACTTTGACAATTATGATCCAAAATAATCATACAAACTTGAGTGTTATCCTTAAATAATATATATGATCTTTTTCAAATAATTCACCAGGAATAATGGACTATCACGTTTGACAGCCAAGAACAAATATAATGCAAGTCAATAACATAAAGGGGGAGAACAAAAACATCTGGATACTCCAACTTGCACCATCAAATTTGTCAAATCATACTAACAACCGAAAAAAGATATACAATATATGACCATGAAAGACAGGTACTTGCATTGCAGCCAAAGAACATTAATTTATCTACAAGGAGTCGGAAACAGGAAGATGTACGGACTCGTAGTCTCCCATTGCCATATATTTTTCCAAACAATTCTATAATCCTAAGGGGATGTTTGGTTGGTTTTCCATTAAGTCTTGTATGGAAGATCTACCTGCATGTTTTTTTAACAGCGAATGATAGTTTTGAAAAAACCTTGGCTTTCTGCATAAAGCTCCCCCGTAAAGCTTACTGAATAAGCCAGTTTCTATATCATCAAGCCACTACTAAACAGTCATGTATAGCTAGCCTAATAAGCTGTGAGTCCCATTAAGCAGCTAACAAACAGGCCTAGATATATTAATATATTTATAGCTCATAAAGTGTAATTTCAATTGCTCAACATAAGAAAAGACAGGCCGATGGAAGTTTTCTAAAATCACGAAGCAAATCAGTAAAAGGTTACATTCTGGTAAAATCATGGACAGTTTCTATAAAGTTGGATAGACGTGAATACTAACAAAATCTATCAGAAGAAGATGATTGTTTTACCCTCGGATCGAATTGCATTTGCCAGACTTCAGAAGGAGGAGCCTCGAGAGTAGCAATGGTGTTGTTAGATTCAACATCAAAGACACGAACAAAGCTATCCATAGAAGCGGATGCAGCAATTTTTCCGGAAGGATGAGCAGCGACGGAAACGACGCCGAGGCAATGTCCGGTGTTTGTACGGACAAGCGATAGGTCGTCGGGATTCCATAGCTTCACCGTCTCGTCAAGGGATCCGGTGAGGAGAAGGCCGGAGCTTTTATCTGTGGCAGGAAGCCATGTACAAGCCCAGACGCAATCGTGATGAGAAGTTTCGAGAGACCTCAGCCATGCGAGCTTCATATCGTGTTGAAAACCCTAACGGAAGATTTTTGAAAAAGACGATGATTATGAGGGGTTTTGATTGTTTGACTGATAAATGCCAATTTCTTCTTCTTTACTACTTAATAATTAATTTTTGTTTAACTTTTTATCAAACATATTCTATCACTTTATAGCTTTTTTTTTTTTTTTTTTATGAAAAACAAAAAATCAATTTTCTTTGGTTTAAGGTTTTTCTTTGGAACCCATCCAAATTTTATTTCCAAAAATCAATTTTAAAAAATTGATTTTTTTGGATAATATTTTATTGAAATACATCTAGTCATTCAAATTTAAAAAAAATAAATTAAAAACTCATAAAAAATTAAAGTTTTTGATTAAAAAACACACTTGAAAACTTAATATTTTCTAAAAAAATCGATTCTCATCCTGTAGTGTACCCATGAATTTTTGTAAAAAACATCATTGGTAATGGCATCAAACCCTCGATCCTTTCCGGTCCTAAGTCGGGCCAAATTTTGGCCATCTCTAAGCCGAACAGGATAGAAAGCAATTCAGTCCAAGAGGAAGGCCCAATTCAATAGCAGCCCACTCCCCTATGTCATCTGGACCTGGACCACCGACGTTTCTCACTCGACGCGCCACCTCATCACCCTCTTCAACTGCCACGTTCGAGTGCAAGGTCCCAAACCGAAAAATAAGTCAAAATTTCTTGGATCATCCATTGTGATTCATGCCTTTTGTCGTTTGACAAGCTAAGAAGATGGAGATAATGAATGGACGATTGAACAACGGTGGTAATCTGAATCTGGTTTTTGATATATATCCTCTCAGTAATTATTACTTCAGCTCAAAACCTGGTGTTTCATCGAAGGAGGAAACCTTGGGGGATCGTGCACGACGTTTGAAATCCAAGTAGGTATACGTATACATACGAGTGAAATGAAGGATTGTATTTGTATGATTATTGCTTATTTCTGAAATGGATTTTGCTTTGAATGTTCAGTTATGATGTTCATGGAATGAGGACTTATGTGGAGGCCGTGATTTTGGTAAGTCTGATTCTCTTGTAAGTTGGATGTTCAAGTTTTCCATTTTAGTTTTATAACTTTGTATGGAATTAATTGTTTGAGATATTATTGTAAATGAAGAGAGTTTATTTATTATGAGTCGGGAAGATTATGATTAGAGTTCATTTATTAATTATTAAAAAACAATCTAAATATTCATGGTCGATTGAGATTGGTTTGGATATATAGTTGGTTGGTACTGGTAGTAATGGTTAGGTTTGTAAATGAAACTATCTCTATATGTATTATGTAGATTGCATTTGCATACATATATTGATGAAATTTAGATATTTTTCTGAACTGCTTACTCAGGTTGAGCTTTTCAAGCATCCTCATTTGTTATTGCTTCAAGCTAAAAACTGCATATATAAGCTTCCTGGTGGCCGCTTAAGACCAGGTGAATCGGGTAAGAAACAATCAATCTTCCTTCTTAAGTTATATGTGGCTCAAGATTCACTATTTCTCTACTCTCTACAACAGATGTTGATGGCTTAAAACGTAAGCTCTCCACTAAGCTATCTGCTGATGAAACCCAATGCCAATGGGAGGTGGTACGTTTTTATACTTTCATCTCCGAATCTATATTTCATTTCAAGAAACGCCATTTTTTTTAATCGTTTCTTTAGGTTGGTGAATGCATTGGAACATGGTGGAAATCGGACTTCGAGACACTACCTTTCCCATATTTGCCTTCAAGTGGCAACAACCCCAAGGTATTTTTTCTCCACTTTTGTTTACTTGGACCGTTTCTTTTCAAATAGATTTGCTTTGGAGACTGATACGATGAGGTTTCACATATTCTCGTAACTATATTGTCGGACTTTTCAAACGGCCAGGGCATGATGATGGATATATCTTGGTGTCTATATGCAGGAGTGCACTAAGCTCTACCTTGTGAAGTTGCCATCAAGCCGGGACTTTGTTGTGCCGAAAAATCTCAAGTTACTAGCTGTTCCAATGTGCCAGCTTCACGAAAGTCGCAAGGTATGCTTCTTTCTTTTATCACATTCAGGTATAAAAATGTGGTTTGAGACACCTATCGGGTGCGTTTGGTACCAAGACATGACAGTTGTTTCGCTTTTGAGGGTATTATTGGTTTGTTCCACCTTGTTCCTGTTTTTTCTACATAAAAGTCATGTCAAATGTGGATCAACGATCCATGTCCTGTTATGTTTTGTTTAGTGTACCAAATGTACCTATAAGGTTTGGTTTGTGGTTTAGAAAAAAGCTCAAACTGCATACAAGTTTTGACTCTAAACTGCACCATATCGTGAACTCCCCTTGCCAAGTATGTAAAATTACCAAAAAAACTATCAAATATCCTAAGGCATACCCATGGTTATTGTTCTCTGGATATCACGAGTTAAAACTGATTTTTCCCCTTGAATTTGAGATGTGGCATCGATGAATGTGTTGCTGTGATTTGCAGACCTATGGACCGATAATATCAGGGATTCCGCAGCTGCTTTCAAGGTTCGCCATAAACATGGTAGGTTCTTAGAATGGCACATCACGAGATCAAAATCACTTACAAAAGCCGCACAACTTGCACTTCTTGATCATGTGAAAGTTTCTTGTTTTGTCTCGATCGATATACATAAATATAGCATTCTATATATCTTTTGCACATAACATGGTCCAAATAAGAGATGTTATAAATGGAACAATTGGAGATTTGACGAGTTCGATTTAGGAAAACTAGTTGAAGTAGTACGCAATTTGTAATTACTTTTGAGTTTGCTTCGTGTCGGTATGGACCTTCGTCTTGGTTTGGGTATGGTTGTGGCATTTATATAAAAAACATGTGTATGCGAGCTTATTTATAAGTTTATGCCGATGCTATTGGGATTTTTATACTAGATGTCTACACACAAGGACCCAAAGCTTATGTCACATTATGCGGAAACAAAGTGAATCGACTACGAATGATATATGATGCGTATCGACAATAATAACAAAGCAATCAACGCAGGAAGGTAATGACACGGAGCGTAGTCCGTCCTCACAAATCCTAATAAACACAAATAGGTAGGCCACATTGAAAGCTTCCCCAAAACAATGGCAAGCTTGGGATTTTTGTCTAGTGAGTCCATCTTTAAGGTGGATTGAAGATCCATAAAAATTATCCGACCACCGTTGCTTTCTTTCAAGCTTTCCTGTTGAACATAACATGATCCCCCATGTGCTCTCTTCTTAACTCTGAGCTAAGTCTTTGCCTAAAGAAAGGAAGATAGAAAGCATCCCGAATTAGATAGAAAAAAGTCATGCTTCATAGCGTTCTACGGACTCTAACGGTTCGTAGAATGCTATGAAGCATGATTTATGTCCATCTAATTCAAGAAATTAGATGGTATGGTAGAGAAATTCCTTGAATCTTTTTTTCTCTCTTCTTTTGGGTGAAGTTGACGTTGACAAGTCAAAAGGTGTTTAATTAGAAATTATTAATTACAAATGGAGACAGGTTGGGCCATTAGACCGGCCAACATTTTTTAAAATTTCCATAAATAATTATTAGTATGAATATAAAACTATAAAGTAAATAATAAATAACAATATAAATAATTATAAGTATGAATATAAAACTATAAAATAAATAATAATAATAATAATAATATAATTCGTTTTGGATAAGAATTCCCACTCTTTTTTGTGAAGAACCCTCGAGAATGTTTAAGAGACATGGCCAATGCCTCAATTCTGGACCCACGTTCGGATACAAATCATGATTCATCCGAAATGAAAATATAAATCAGCCGTCTGGGGGTCACCTTCATGTAATCGTATCGTATCTCGTGGTTCAAGATTCGTGTCTTTTATTATATTAATTAATGGTATAATGTATAGGTTTTTATAACACATATTTAATTTTACTTGTCTTTTTAATTAATATTTTATTTGTTAGTTTTTGATATATAACTTAATTTAAATTGTTTATCATCATTGAGTGATATTACGGTAGAAAACATATATTTATGTATATATGATATAGATATTTGTTATGATAAGTCATAGCTAGCTGTATACGAATTACAAACTTAACATAGAAGAGCAAGCATTCCTAATATGCTTATTTTAGCTAAAAAACTGAGCCGACCGACAAAAAGGAAACAAAAACATAATATATAAACAGTTATACATGTTCTTTTTATAATGAGTTGTTGGTGATAAAAAAACACAAAACTAAAATTAATTTGTTGCAAGAAACAAAGAAAAAACCAGTAAAACAATATTGTTTTTGTCTAATGCATGCATACATGCTTACTTTAAATATAAAAAGACTTCACATCAATTAGTTATATAACTTTTTAAGCTAAAATTGGCATGCATGGAGATAAGTACACCATTATTCCTGGATTTTCATAATTAAAATACTTATATATATAATTGGAAATTTAATTGTAATAATATATATGGACTCGAAAAGCAAATGCAATTGCAAGATTAACTCTTTCATTTTAACCATAATTAATCTATTCATTTAATTAGCTTATTAAACAAAAAAATTTCTCATATTCAAGTTGATTCCATCAATAATTAAATTGAATATAAGGCCATGATTTGTTATTTTTTCCTCTATTTTTCTTTTAAACTCATTCGTATATATAAAAAATTTATATTTCTTTCGTTCTAAAATAAGTTTCTCTCATTGAAATAACCTATATATTTTTTTTTATATATTCATAGTTATTTCACCTTTCAATTTACTAAATGACAATTTTACATTTATTTAATATTTTTTTTTCACAACTTTAAATACTAGTGCAAATTATTAAGAACTCAGTTATCTATTTTTGAACCAAACACCTATTTTAGGATAAATATATACATATTTTAAGGTTGTAAACGAAGACGAACAGACGCTTGTTCGTTTAACTTAATCGAACAAACCAATGAACACGAATGATAAACGGATGATTCTTTTTGTGTTCATTTTCATTCGTTAAGAAAATATGTTTGTTTGTGTTCGTTTGTATTCATTCATTAAGATGTTAAACGAAGAACCACAAATATATATATATATATATATATATATATATATATATATATATAGGTTGATTATTATACAACTTGTGACATTTGTGCAACTAATACAACTCAATCTCAACCGTCCATTTCATTTGATTAATATGTGATTTCATAGAAGTTTTGATTATTTTCTAATATAAAGTATTGATCATAATTAATGAATCATATTCATCTTCCATAAATATTCAAATCATAATAAATAAATTCTCATCATTTTCATAAATATTTCAATGTATTGGATTGCATTGTTTTGTACAAATGCAATGAGTTGTATTTGAAACAAACTCTTTATATATAAAAAATAAATGAAACATCCTTAGAATTAGAATATGGATCTCCGTTATATATGAATTGGGCATGTGGCAAAGTTGATGTGAATAATGAAAAATTAATAATATGTAAATGATTGGTTTAAAAGTGTTATATTTAGTGTGAGGAGAATAGAATTAATTACATGTTATATGGCAATGGCAATGGCAATGGCAACAAGTAAAATATAAAAAATCAAATATTTAATTTATGATGACATCTTCAACTTTGATTGGTAAATATTTACATGTTATGCTTGATCATCTTTTTGAAGTTTTATTATTACTTTTCTTTTATTAATTAAATGTAAGTTTGGCCGACTTCAAAGGTCAACGTCTGCCTGTGCAAAATGTTTGACCTTTTGTTAATCATGGTTTAATCTAATTAAATATATGAAGAAAAATACATTCATCTCCATTCTAATAAAAAGTCACTTTGTTTTCTATTATACTTCAATATATATATATATATATATATATATATATATATAGATTTAAAAATAATTATACAAATTGTATGTTATTAAAGGTTCAAACCTTTTGAAACTCGATTGTCAACACACACATATATATTACGGGGAGAGAGAGAGAGGAGGAAGTTTTATTAAAAACCCAAAATTGATCAGGAACCGTCTACAACGACCCTCTTTTATCTTTTTTCGAAATGAATATTTGTCATTTATGTCTATATATATATATGTAGCTTATCATTTAGTATAGGTAGTGAAGATATATAATTTAAACTTTGCATGCATTGATATGATTACCACAAAAAGCCAGAAAGTAGTTAATAAAGCAATAATTGAGAGGCCTAAATTTTGTCATTGTGGAGAAGGAACCCCAACCCACATGGAACTGGAACTGGAACTGGAAGGATGCCAAATTTAATGACACCAATTCAACTCCCCATATTAATATTAATATTAATATTATTACTATTACTCCTGCTTCCTATTACTACTTTTTTTTTTAATAAACATTTTATACATATATATATAACAAGTAACAACTTGTTTGTTTTTTTAAGATGGCCATGACTTATCAATCTAAACAATTAATAATTGTTTATATAATCACTAAAAAATCAATCTAAAGACTATTAGTATTTTATAGGAGTCGTCATGTCATAACACGTCGTGACTTATATATAACCTAAACTCTTTCACATGGCAGGCATAACCCATACACAATTTTTTAATGCACTCTTTGATTTTTCTTTATCATTCTATGTCTTCACTAAACAGCCTCTAAAATTGTACATATATATTGAATGTATGTATTTAACATATACGTATATTTTGGTCAACCAAGTTCCATATATATTTGATCCTCCATCGCCCCCTTTTAACTTCACATCCAACCCATTCATTTCAACCTCCATAAAAATGGCTTCTTTTCTCCATTCAAGATTTCTTGAATTGCTTCTCCTACTATCCTTCACTCCATTCTTATCTGCAAATATCCAACACACCTTCCCTCAATGCCTTTCTACCATCCAAATCCCCAATTCTTTCTTCACTCCTACCTCCCCTAACTTCACCCTAATTCTAAATTCCACCGCCCAAAATCTCCGTTGCATCACCCCTTCCACTCCCAAACCGCTCGCCATTTTCACTCCATTCAATCAAACCCACATCCAAACCGCCGTTATTTGCGCCAAAAAGCTCGGCATTCATCTTCGGTTCAGAAGCGGAGGCCATGATTACGAGGGCATCTCTTATACATCCGCCATCAACCTTCCATTCATCGTCATCGACTTATCCAAACTACGTGCCATTAACGTCCATCTTGACGACAATTCCGTTTGGGTCGAGGCCGGTGCCACCGTAGGCGAACTATATTACCGAGTTGCCGAGAAAAGCAAAACGCATGGGATTGCGGCCGGGCTTTGCACAAGTCTCGGCGTCGGCGGGCATATCACGGGCGGTGCCTATGGATCCATGATGAGGAAATACGGATTGGGAGTCGATAACGCACTAGATGCCAAAATCATCAACGCCAATGGAGAGATCCTCGACCGGAAATCCATGGGCGAGGATGTCTTTTGGGCCATCAGTGGTGGTGGTGGAGGTAGTTACGGAGTTATAGTTTCCTGGAAATTGAAACTCGTACCTGTACCCGCCACCGTCACGGTTTTCAATGTTCCAAGAACGTTGGAACAAGGTGCCACTAAAATCCTTCTCAAATGGCAACAAGTGGCACCCAAATTTGATGATGATCTTTTCATCAGAGTCTTTATCCAACCCTCAAATCTAAATGGTACAACTAAAAGAACAATAAGTACAACTTACAACGCACTTTTTCTTGGAGGAGTTGACAGGCTTATGGAGATGATGACACAAAGTTTTCCAGAATTGGGTCTGCAGAAAACCGATTGTTTCGAAATGGGTTGGCTGGAATCCGTCATGTTCATCGCCGGGTTCCCGGAAACCGTTCCTACCACCTTCCTCCTCACCGGAAAACCAGCTTTCTTGAACCACTTCAAAGCAAAATCAGATTTTGTGAAAACCCCAATTCCAGAAACAGGATTAAAAGGGATGTGGAAAAGACTTTTAAAAGAAGAAATGCCATTAATGATATGGAATCCATATGGAGGAATGATGGGGAGAATTCAAGAATCATCAACTCCATTTCCACATAGAAATGGAGTTCTTTTCAAGGTTCAGTATGTAAACAGTTGGATGGTGGCGGAAAAGAAAGCGGTGAAGAAGCATTATAAATGGATCAGAAAGCTGTATAGATACATGGGTCAGTATGTATCCAAGAATCCGAGAGAAGCTTATGTGAATTACAGAGATCTTGATCTTGGAATGAATGATAAAAATGGCGAAAATACGAGTTTTGTGAAGGCAAGTTCATGGGGAAGAAGGTATTTCAAAGATAACTTCATCAAGTTGGTGAAGATCAAGAGTGAGTTTGATCCAGATAACTTCTTTAGGCATGAACAGAGCATTCCAATCCTTCCATGGAAATGATGAGTTTTGAATTCTGTATCTTATTTGTGTTTTTGCAATGAAAAACTAAGGATTTCTGAGAACAGAAGCTGCCATAGACATTGTTGTAAATCTTTAGATGTGTTGGTTATTTCTTATTTTTCCTATAATTTTTCAATTTCATGTCTTTTGTCCTAATTTTTTTCAGAAAATAATAAAAAGAACTTGTATTATTATCATTATTATTATTATTATAGTTTAATGGTTTCAACTAATATAAGTTGTATAAATGTTTATACTCACAAACTCGCGGCCATGCCATGATATGCACCAATCGGTCAGCCCCAGATTCAAAACAAGTTTATTTTGTAATTTTAATATCTCCAAAAAACATAGAATCGGAATTTTCAAGAAAATTACATTAATTTCTTTTCTAGTAAGAAAAAATATACATTCATTTCATACGATGATGCACTTTGTTGTTTGGTGAAAAAAATATGCAAATGCCGATCAAATCCGGCTCAACGAATCAACCCCTCATGAGAAGTTGCCTGCAACGTAGTAATTAAAAAGAACATATATATATATAAATTGCAGATTCAATATATATATATATATATATATATATATACCTGCAGACAGATCCTGCTTCTTCTATTAAGCTGATACTGACCTGAAAACAGATGATATAGTTGAACAAAGATAGGGGTACAAAAATGGGTGTGATGAACGAATTGATCTTATTTCGGAAGGTAATTTGAATGTACAAGAGAGCATTGTGCCCTGATCAGTAAATGCTACAACCAGAATACAGTGTCTCCTAGTAAGCAGAACCCCAAGTGGCCTAAAATAGGTAGCAAAAAAGATTTTTACAACCTAAGCCTAAGCGACTGACTATCTTATCTTCAGATAAGAGCCAAAATCTCTCGGATATTAACTTTCTTCAAAAGAATCGTAACCTAATTTACCACATCTCATCTGTAACTGTAACTAGTATACTCAACATCACTATACATACAAACATAACCAACTTTAAACCATCATATTCAAGTCCGTTAAATCATCCATTGGAATCTCCAGACCCATAAAGTCCTCATCTTGCAACACATCCTCATCAATGTTCAACCACGAACCTATATCCTCCCCTTGCCCACCAAAACCATCTCCAACCCCAACCCCAACCCCAAGCTCCTCCATTCCCGGAAGTTGTAAATGGGACAAATCAAGCGGCTCCTCCAACAACACAAACTCATCCTTTTCCTTCACGGTGCTACTTTTCGCCTCACTCGACTTCGGACCCGAGATTTTCCCCAGAGGGCCGTTCACAGATGCAGACAATTGAGTCGTTTTCTGTTTTAGTTTCGCTTTCGTCTTTCTTTCACCCTTAACATTAGATGCAGGCCGTCCAATTCTTGGACCTCCATTTCTCGACAACACTTCTCGCCCATTCCCCTTACCTTCTCTGTCCCGATCGCTCCTCTTTCCTTTTGCACTGTTCATAATCGCTCTTCCAACGGCCGATGGCAATCCTGAAGAAGTACCCGCGACATCATCAAGATACAACTCTCTCTTCTTAGGCCTGCTGGACCAGATATCATCTTTGCCAATAGTTTGCTCAGATGAGTGATTTACAGATGGATAGATGTCATGGTTGTTCAACAACGGCATTAATTGTGTACCTAATATGTTTGCAAGAAAACACCAACAAATAGAGCTCTTACACATGGGAAAACGACAGCTGAATACAGAAAGTCAGAAAGTAAAAAAAATGTTGTGAGCTCAGTGTATTGAAATCGTTAAGCACTTCAATGCAGTACCTGAAAGTTTTTCCATGGGCACTTTCTCGGATTCGCCATTAACGACAGCATCTACTTCTGCATCATTTACGCGTGATAATTCAGAAAGATACATTTCCCTAAATAATGGGTCGGCAAAGCAGCTTTTTCCAGTTGCTTCAAACTCATGACATCGATCTAGTGTTCTTTTGACACAATTTAAAGCAGTTTGCTTAGCCATTTTTCCACTGGCACCCTTACCCCCAGGTGCATTAGAGCCCCAACAGCTCTGCAGAAATTGATCAACACACAAAAAGAATAATCAAAATTACAAGATTTTAGGCATTAAACTATCTACAAGCATGCACATGCAACAAGAGACATTAAATATCAGATATTCAGAAGAGACACCATTAAGACAATATATATATATATATATATATATATATATATATATAAATATATAATATATATATATATATAAATATATAATATATATATATATATATATAAATATATAATATATATATATATTAAGAGTGAGGTTCAGGGAAAAACCACCGGAAAAACCAAAAACTGACAAGCACCCTAGTAACCATTCGTCTGTATGGTAAGCACGGTAACTGAAGATGTTTCCTGGTTTCTATGCACTTGTGCATGTTATGAACATGTGCATACCGGACAAATTACTTGTATACACATGTGCATACTGTACAGATGAATGGTTACCGGGATGTTCCTCAGTTTTTCATTTTTTGTAGTTTTCCCCTGAACCTGACCCAATATATATAGAGAGAGAGAGAGATAGCCAGACAAATGTATATCAAATGGACAACCAAAAGGCTCCTGAAAATTACTAAAGAACCCCCAGATTAATAATAATTCCTACTTCATTCATACAATCAATCAGGAGTGGGCACAATCAAAATTTGGACTTGTGATGACTGGAATATTTCAACAACAGGTGACAAAGAAACACGAAAAACATTTTTTATGTTACCAATGGAATTTAAAATAAGATGTCGCAACAAAGGTATCTCACAAATAACTATTATCAATGCGGAGACTGAAAATGATGATCACCAATAACATTACCATGTATTTTTGATAAGCTATTCCTGTGAGCTTATCAAGAGAAAGCTGTTCAAATTCCCTACATGCAAATGATAGAATAAGAATCATGATTCAGAGTCAAAACAAGAACCAAAAAAAAAAATCTCAATATGATTAAAAAAAGCACTTACTTCTCTTGTAGCTCCTTTGCTTCCTCGGTAGATTTTAAAAGTTTGTTGAGCAGATTTTTCTTCCTGGAAACCTATATCATCAACTATATTAGGACAACAGCCTATAGCACTATACATATAGGGAAACATTTCGGCATTTCACCTTAGCACAAAATACACACATAGATACACAAAGATATCATTTGGCACATTCAGATTCTTCACTTTTCTGATGTAGTCTACCAATCAGATTTCTCCAAAAAAATAGACTCTAGCGCCAATGAACAATTACTTGAAAATTGTGAGGGCAGTGTTTACAAACTTAGAACAATAATTGGCACGCATAATAAGCATTACTACTATACCAACGCTTAAAATGGAAATCCATTATTATCTATTAGTAGTATTTCAATATAAACAAGTCCTTATGGGTACTATAGTTATGATTATGAAATTCTACTTTACAGGTTCAGACCATAGCCCAATGATCCACTTATCCTCAAAAAGCTGGTGAAGTTCACCACTTCCAGCTTCCGGTACACAGGGCGTTTGATCATTTGCAGACTTGGGTCGTGCCTAACCTATTTTCTTGTCCAACGGATCTACTATGGCAAACCTCCCTTTTCTATGGTTTGAAATCTTGGGCCTAAAAATCCTTTTATATTTTTAAGAACACAACTTGTATAAAATCACAAGTTATGCAAAATAATTCAAATAAATAACAATTTTTCTAACTTAAAATTAGACATAAATACGTAACAATGTACATAATTTAGAAAAAATTTGTTTCGTAAATTATGGAGTATCGATAAAGGAAATGACCGAATGAGATAATAAAGAAGTGATCTATTGAGGTAATTATGTTTCTAATTTTAGATTTTTAAAGAGTGTTATCATCATGAGTCACAATTGAGTGGGAATTGATAAGTATCAAGAAATTTTTAATTTTAGTTGTAAATTTTAATTATAAAAGTTAAATAATATAAAAATATTAACAGGCCAAGTGGGACTGCCCCATTTTTTTTTCCATCGTCCATGATCTCCCATTAATTTTAACAAGTCAATCTTGGCTCGTCCATTTCTTTGAGAATGGTGATCCCTGCCCGCTTTTCTAGCAGCCCCAACAGGGAGGGTCTAGTGGGCCGTCCCGCTCGTGGACAGCTCTAGCGTATAATCAGAATTCAAATATATATATTTCCACCGTCAAAACAGACTTATACCTGTTGATTGTGCTTTTCTTCCAGCCTACTGATATCTCTGCCGACATCCTCATCTCCAGGGTGTACTAAATCCGGCTGTACAAACATGAAATGCGAATTTTAGGTACATAATTTGAAGATTCCCAGCATGAAATAAATTCTAGTAACCTACACCAGCACACAACACACCAAGAACACACACATGTGAATTGGGGGTTGGGTGGGGGGGGAAGAACGCATGTGAGTAGGAGAAAAGGACACCTACCACCCGTGCAGGGTACAGTCCAAGACTATGAATCTCAACGAGAAGTCTTTCATCCATGGACATACTAGCATATTGATAATGAGAACAGGTTATGCTAGGCATCATGGCTGGATCCGAAAGTTGACCATCGTAGTAATGATCAAAACCCGTAGCAATTGCTGAATCTGCCATGGACATAACATGATTATCTGACTGGCTGTGCCCCAGCTCATTACACGATCTTAATGTAGAATCTACCCTTTGACTGCTGGCAAAACTTCCACCAAGTTCGAAGTTCTGCAATGACCGGAGATTAATGGCATTGGATTCTACATCTGGTTCAAGCTCAAATGCAGGTCCATAAACATCATACTTCAGGTCATCATTTCCACACCAGGTGTACTCATTGTTATCTTCTTCTGAAATTAGAGCAGCAAGAAGTCTTTGACAGAGGGAAATTCCCCCGGGACAAGTTCCTGACGTTAAATGCTCCGAGCATTCACTACTGCTTCCAGTTCCACTTTGCGGAGGTTCAACCAACATATTTCCATTAGGGTGTGAATCACAATTATCTATTGGGTTTGCGGTGTTAGCAGTTGATCGAATGTTTCCCTGTGGAAGAGTAAAAGATGAAAGAAAGTTGAAGTTAAATATAAATATCCATCAAATATTGAATCTAGACCCAAGGATAACTGATTTAATTAAATAACTTAACATTTTATTCCGACTGAAACTGAATGATTCCAAAATTATTATGATCAACAAAAAAAAACCATTAATTTTACATAAAAAGTAGCAAGCTCGTCTGAAACCAGCAAATAATGCTCAGAAAATTGTGCTAGCAAGATAATCTCAACTGCTTGTTAACAAACAACTTGACGAATTTCAAGTTGTGGAAATATAGAATCAATGAATCATGCAACACAACTAACAGGAAATACTATGAAAGAACTTTGAAGAGTTAAAATATGCAAGAAGAAAGCTTTTTTATGCTGGGAAATATAACGGTCAACAATGAATGAGACAGAAATCATGTTATATATTACAGACCTAAAAAGAACCATCACCTCTTGCTTTATAAAAGTCACATCTGCATCAGATACAAAACCAAAAAGTGGATCCATCTGCCTCCAAAAAGGGTTGGATAAAGCACAACCTGCAATTGTCAATCCATCAATAAGAGCTGCATAAAACAGTACTTAACGAGAAATTTGAGCGATAGCCAGTGAAAACAGTACTAGGATTAATAACAGCATTCACAGCAGCCAAAAGTTCTTCATGCCCATCATCTGAAGCAACTAAAAAACATAATCTTGGTTAAAAAAAGAGCATGAACAAAAGAATCTAGAAACCTAATTCTTGTAATGAATAGTCAAGAGTTCCTATACCAAGAAAATCCGTAGCAGCAGTAATTGCAGAATGTTTCTGACGCATATAAGCTTTGCGACCCGAGAGTTTCCTAGTGGGAGGCCGGCCTAATTTACTGTGAATATTTCATGAAATATGAATGTTATAGAAGCAAAATTTCAGAGGAACAGCAGGTAGAGAGATAATATGTTATGGGAAAGCAAAAGTGTAAAACCTTTCAGGCTTATCAAAACCAACTCTGCCAGTTCTAAGTTGTTTCGCTGTTCCCACTATTCCAAGCTTTTGAACTGGTACAACAGATCGTGAAGAAGCCAAACCCCTCCCAGTTCTGCCTTGTCTACAAACCCCATGAGCAAGATCATTCTCGCTCATCAACTTATTCTTTCTTATTGGAAGAACAGATGTTGACATCTTTTGAACATTCAGTCCGGCTTTCTGTTCCACTTCCTCAGACTTGCTGCCGTTATCCCTAGATCTTATTTCATTAGCCCCCGACTCCTCACTTTCTGATAATGGAGATGACTGAAGATGGTCACCTTTAGATTTGAATTGCTTAGGAGAGTTGACCGGAAACCGTCTTGCAAACCCACGTCCTTTTTCGCTGACAGTTACATCACTGTTACCCAAAACCGAGACTTCGTCATTGCTAGATACAACAGGGACAAGATTGGTTCTCCTTGCTGTACGTGACATCTTCTGGGGCCTCCGTTCAGCCCACTGTGCTACAGGTGGAGATGAAGACCGTGTTGATAGAGTACGTTTACGGTTGGTAGAACCAATACCACCAGGGCTCTTACTTGTACCATGAGGTGATTCCAAACCATTGGAAACAGTCGCCCGCTGAACATGGCATAATTTAGGTATGACACCTGACCCTGACCCTGACCCTGACCCTGACCCTGATCTTGGACCTCGAGCAGCTGCATGCAGTTTCGTGGTAGGAGTACCAGAAATGAAGTCTTCACGGACATTGGCCCTGGTTGTCAGGAATCAACATCATACCCATCATGCGATTTAGTATATTATACAAAGAAATTTGAATTTAAGAAAAAAAAAATTAACAGAAAGATAACATCACATGATGGAAGAGCAAGGTTCCAGAACAAAAAGCTAATCATGCATAGATGCAAACAACGGATTAAAATGTGATACAATTCTTGTTAAAAATAAGTCCCATACTTGTTAAGAGCTCTGACATTTGTCCTTTCCAGCTCTAAGTTAATAGTCGGATCTCTTTTATCATGAAGAAAAGATGTATTCTCTTGCTCAGGTCTTGGGATGGAAGAACGTATACCCATACTGGCCGGTTGAGCAGAATCAGCTTTTCCAGCTCCAATACCTCCATTAGCAGCTCCTGGCCTACATCAAAACGTGCATCGGAAATGAAATTAGTTTGACTAGAAAATTATAAAACTCGGCATACAAAAGCATAATCATTTGACCAAGAAAAGATGCAAGATTCTCAAGGAGAGCTGTTACCTGTACCCGTGAGAATCATTTAGCCTTGACTTTGCATCAGGAAGACTCCTCGGGTGCATCCCCTGCCTGGGTTCCCTGCATCCATCAATAGGTTTTGCCGACAATAAGCTTGTACTTGGAGCAGCATCGGCCTTTATTCCAGAGCGTTTCTTCTTCATTTTTGCCTTTTCCCATCCATCAGCTACAATTGGCAATACGCGATCCTCAACCTGAAGAGCAGTACTGTTGGGAAGTCTAAGAACTTCTCTATCCCTATCTACAGACCCAGATGATCTAGCAGGCGTGTTAGGCCGTACATCTGCCTGCATTTCTCAAAAAACACATGAATCAGACTAAAAAACAACCACAATCATAGGAAAAGACAAATAGAGAACCCCAGGAAAAAACCCACATTCAGATTAATCATTTGGAGGAAATTGAAGAGTGATCAAAAATTAATAATTGCACGCTGTCTAAATAAGATAATTTTTAACACATTTTAAGTTGTAAATATGTGGAAGCTCAACTTATATATACTACAAATTAAATGACAAATCCACCGAGGTTAATAAAATTGGAAATATTATAGGAAAGATGCAAACCCTTTGATCCACCAAGGAAGTTCTAGTTCGTTTGTTAGGAATGGTATTTTTCCCCCTCTCTTCAATCTTCTGCTGCTCGTAATCAAAAGCACCAGTAGAAGCATGGCTTTGGGTACCCATCTTGCCCACGGCTGTACGATCTGCAAGTAAAGCATTAGAACGATCACCAGAAAAAGCATCTGGTCGAGATCTCTTCCTCGATGGTATACTTGGAAAACACTTGTTGATCACCGACAAGACCTCACTGAATATCTTCACTCGCTCCCTGATAAGTGAAAGAATATTATGAAAAGAATAAACTTTATACCCCAAATTAAAAAACCCATCAAGAAAATTTACCTCGCTTTAATGGTCGATTCACGCAGACCAACCTTAAACCGTTTCAGATCCTCGGGGGACGAAGAAGGCAGCTTCCCTTTCAATGACCCAGATGACGAATCATCTGGTGCACAAAGAGCAGCATTTGCAAGTCGCTTAAAATCCCCATGGCGATTACACTTGTATTCAGCAGCCATTGACTTAAGATCGAATCTTAAGCATTGAAAAAAATTAGTCACATCCCCTTGACTTACATTTATAGTACTTCTCGACATGCTTGGAAGAGAAGATAGTATTGGATTATCCATGTTTTCACGAAAACTGGCTGATCTGTCCATTGAGGCAGCTGTATAGGACCCACGCTTCCCTGAAGTATATAATGGTCTGCTTGGGCTACTAGATGAAAGATCAAATTTACCAGATGATGCCATTGCACCACTTTATATACATTATCTGTGTTACAAACCCTGTCAACACAGTCGTGCATGACAATACCAAAGTGTCACAGCACATGAAAGCAAAGCTCAAATTTTGTCCCAGCAGAAGAATAAACCTAAAACATGAAAAAGTATATGATTCAGATCTCCATAAATAACCCAGCTGAAGAGGAAAAAGATTTAAGCAGTTTGTTACAAGACTAGGGCCTGTATGTTAGCAGCTTAATGAGCTTAATAAGACTCTGTTTGGAAGTTCTAATGATAAAGGCAGTGGCTTATTCAGTAAGCTTCTTGCGGGAAGCTTTATGCAAAAAGCCAAGTTTTTTTTCCAAACCTTCCCCTCACATTTAAAAACACGCTCCTTCCATCTATGAAAAAACTCCATAAAAACCTTCTCAAACTATACAGACAGCTTTATCCATACAGAACTTAATGGAAAACCTACCAAAGGAGCTGTTTGGTTGGTTTTCCATCAAGTCCTGTACGGATAAAGATGTCTGTCCGTATATATTCGAAAGATTGGGAAGAGTTTTCTTTGGGAGGGTTTTTCTTAGATGGAAAAAGCATGTTTTTAATCGTAAGGGGCATGAATGAAAAGAACTTGTTTTTATGGTAAGCTCCCCCTAAAAACAACCTGAATAAGCCACTTTCTATATCATTAAGCCACTACCTGAAGGTTATGTATAGCTTACCGAAGAAGCTGTGAGTTCCATTAAGCTGCTAACACACAGACCCTAATTTCCTTTGGTTCATGAAAGTTCCAGCTTCAATTCTACCCGTAAAGAGAAAAACAATAAACTGACTGAAACACACTGATAATCTAACATTTTAAGTGTGCTCATACTGGAAACATGACATTTCTAATCCAAATCATTCTGATAATAAAGGCAGAAGTAGATTTATTAATAACATACGCCATGACTCGCTGCAGTAGATTGCTCAGATATCGAAGTTTTTACAGTAGAAACAGAGGTTGTCAAATGTATATAACTACGCCTACAGGCCTCTCGACCAAGTTGTTGAACACGTTATTCATCAAGTACTAATTAGTAAGTGGAGTTATAATTAGTATACTTAGTTTATTACTAAAAAGATAAAAGGACATCAGAACATATAATATATACTATCTATTCGAATTAACCACAAAACCATGGAAGGAAATCATTGCAATTTTAAGGATTCTAAGTGAACTCTGAGGGGGAATACGAGTAACTTCTTAAAATGAGGGGAATTAAATAGAGAAACAGAAAGGGAAGTAATATCAAAAAATAAAACTCTGTCCCCTACCTCCTGCTTTTCCTCTAATATCATGCCAAACCCCCTTTGGAAAACCCTAATAATTAATACGATGGCTACAAAATCTGAAGCAGCATCATTGAATGATTATTGGAAGTGACACTAGAAGATCAAAGGTCATGCTCATCCAAAAACACCATCTATCTCTTCTTTGCTTCTTTCAACTTCCGAATTATCTCAATATATTTGTGTCTTATTAGCATGAGGTCCATTGATTTGGAAAATTGATTCTAGAAATGCTTCCACAAAAGGATATTCATGAAACAATCATGACTTCCAATCTTAACAATTCTAGAGGTTTCCCTCACTCTGAAAATATGACACCTATACATATTAAGGGCAGGGAATGGTTTACTCCTTATCAAAACATAAATTACTCCTTTTCACCAAAGAGAAGATAAACTTGGACTTGGGTGAAGGGTTTCATACTTCACCTTAAATCTTAAGGTGACAACCCTTCTAAATTCTAATAATCCTCCAATCTCACAAACAAATTATCGTCTAAAACACAAAAAGATGCGCTTCAAGTTACTAGCTGTATTGCATTAGCAAAAGCAAACTTCAATGCTCCCTAATGATGAAAAGTGAATTCCTTAAAGCCACCTAAGAAAGACTTGCAAACTGAAGTTGCGCAATTTCCAGTTGTCAAATCTCATGAGTATAAACACGATGACGGGTTAAAGGTCTTGGCAAGTATCTAAATGATATTAAGACTTTGCAATAAGATATGGCCAACAACAGTCCTAGATTATGAGAAAATCCGACTTCTATTACACCAATCCTCATGATAATTACCTTCCCAAGTCCAAAATTTCCAACATGAAACAAACAAACACATATGTACACCATAAGCAACTCCCAAATTTTGAAGTAAGGAAAAGATCAGTAGATATCTTCTTCAAGTAATATGAAGGTTTCCTTATCAGGTCTTGTATGAAACAAACTAGCACATAAACACAAAATAGGTTATAAAATATATACCATAAGCATTCAACATTACAATCTCTCTTTCTCGATCTTGATCAAAAAGCCCAGCTGATATTCTTGCGTTCACCATAGAAAACTAAATCTGTGACATTCCAAATATCTTTTTTTCTGGATTTTAGTTCAAACAGCGATTTGATCTCGATTGAAACAAAAGAACGATAATCCAATTTGTAATTCCTGTATCTATTAAGTACAAATCTTTATCAAAATAAACATCCAGTAAATATTCCTCCTTAAAAGGCGGAAAGTATTTAAAGGGTATCCAAATCAGAATACAATACATATACTTGTGATCTCGGAAAGTATTTAACTACAATACAGAAAAATTATATATACACAAATCATGAAACAACTGTATACACCTAATTCCTACAAATTGGTGCTAGTTGAAACCCTAAAACTCCAATCGACGATACAAGACGACTTAAGAATAGATTAAACAAAATCTTACAAACCCACAAGTAAATCGGTGACATAAAAGAAATTAAACAAGAAAAGAAAACCCCCGATACAGATTTAGACGTATATATACCTTTAGTTGCCAACTGGTTAACGCGTGTGAAATTGATGCTTTCAGGGTTTATACGAAGCTTAATCGATTTGTGGGGGAATTTAACGTTAGGTTTTCTTTTGAGAGATTTGGGTTTCTTTTCGTGAAAGATTCTAATAAATAATTAGATGTGTTCTTGAGTCCGGAGCTTAAACAAAATCAAAAGTTCGTTTCCAACCCCATGGCAGCGCCTCCCTCCCTGCCTAGTGTTTACTTACGATCGGAGATGCGAGTCTCGAATTACCTTTTTACCCATGGTCTTTTCGATCAGAAAGCTGCAATCTGCCCTTTGAACCATGGGCATTATTGGAATGTTCCACAGCTCAAGCCTGTATATAAATCAATTAATATTAATATATGCACCATATTAATATTCTATAAAATTTGGATTTTTAATAAAAAAAATATTATATTTATTTTGTATTCTTAATTTACAATAATAATTTAAATTTTTCCTGCGTAAAAAAAAATATTACGTCCATATTTTGAAACAAATGTTGGAACCTGTAGACATCTTTGTTGCTAGCTCGGTTATATAGGTTTAGGAGACACTGTCTGAACAACAACACTATTAATGCAACTTGATCTACATTAAGAATTTAAAACCATAACTAATGTTTGGGGAACCGATTATTGAATCTTGTAGACACCTTTGCTGATAACACCCACGACACGACCTAGGGTTTAGGAGACTTATTTGAACAACAACATTATTAAATTAATATACCATGGTTTACAATAAAAATTCAAATACTACTATATAAAAATACCTTGATGTCTGGAACTCATTGTTGAACCAGTAAATGCCATGTTAATGGATCAGTTACACACATTAGTTAGGTTTCATGGGATATGTCGGAAAAACATTATTATCATGACCCTATTAAATGTAATATGATTGGATTTTGTTTTTTATGCCATGGTTGTTTAAAATTGGTTACGAGAAATTATGTCCTTTTTAATTTAATATGAAATTATCATGATGAAACTTATATATATAAATATCTTTCATAATCAAAGCTCAAAATAATGTAAGAGATAACGTGATGATAAAATCAAGCTTTAAGCCTTACATGTCATGGCGGGATATGATATTTTTCAAGGTGTGATATCATATATAATATTATATATGTATGTACATAAAGGGAGGGGGAAATCCCAAAAAATGAAAAACTGAGGAATACTTCGGTAACTCTTTATCTGAACGGTATGCATATGTGGTTACAAGTAAATAGTAATTGAATATGCTTTTTTTAGTTTTTATGTACGTGTGCATATAAACAAATTGCTTACAAATTACTTGTATGTAGATGTGTGTGCGTCAATTACCATGATGTTTCTTAATTTTTCATTTTCTGTGGTTTTCCTCGGAACTAACATGACCCTATACATATATTACTCAACTCAAATAATGATATTAAAAATGGATTTTATGATGTGGGTTGTGATCATACAAAAAAGAAATAAATTCAAACAAATCACAATAACCATTTTATAAGTTGAAAAAACAAAAAGTGTAAAACAATACATATATAAGAAAACGAATAGGGTTTCCCAACTCCCATACATATATAAGAAAATGCTTTCTTTTTCCTTCTTCCACAAACAAAACCATAAACCACTCTGCACCAAACCCTAACATAACATCTTCTTAATAAACTACCATTCCAGGAGTAAGCAACCTAACTTGTATTTCTATTACTCAACCCCTTTAATATCTTTTCCGTTTTGTTTCCCGTGCATGTGAATGTTGAATCGATGCTCTTCATTTTAGATCTGCCATTGATTGAATGCTGATATTTTTGTGACTATATAGTTAGTTGCATTCGACTATTCCAGCCTTTTTTCCTGGAGGTTGAGATGCTATGTTTTTTTGCTACCATGATCCTAGATTTAAACTTGAGAGTTCAATCTACATTATATGTCTGCTTCTGAAACTATTTGAGATTATCAATTCGTTGGAGTACGAGAAAGTAAAGATAGAGTTTTGTACATTATAGTACAAGGTATTTGACTGATTGTTGCATTACATCTACATTTGGGAAGATAACGAAATCGCAATGTGGCACCCCAACTGACATATGTTTGGCTTTTGGTTACTCTTTTTCTCTGTTTTGTGTAAGATTGATTGTTGCTTTTATTCTTGCAGTCATGGCGGGTGTGATACATGAAGGATCTCAGTTTGATGCTAATCAATTTGATTAAAAAATGAATGAGTTGTAAGCTTTCCTCAATTTGATTTTTTAGTTGGTAATTACATTCTTTTTTCAGTGGGAAAACTACCTATTATTGAGATCATCATCAGATACTACTATCAACGCAAGTTAGTGCTACTGAATGAAATTAACCTAGTGTTACTTAATCATTATAGCTATCGGCTAATCGGGTATGTTAATTTTAAAGCACACAAATATTTTAGCAAATATTAATTTATGTGGTAGTTTTTATGGTTTCTGCCTCCATGGTAAACAATTTAAACATTCAAAACACGTGGATTCTAATGAATTATACCAAAAATCAACTGGTGTTAAGCTTTGATTCTACACCCAGGATATGTGTGCTTTCATAGCAAGGGAAAGGTTCAAACAAGTATGAACACCTTTTTACTATAGTCAATCACATGTGATACTAAATGAGTGACATGGGCGATCTTTGGCTAGGTCCCACACCACCAGGTTAACCCACATGTTCGCATGTGATAAGGATATTCACGTGTTTTCATATGATGAAGATGTTCTTGTTAGAACCTCCGTCCTCCACCTTCCCAGTAATTCCTTTTTGTTTACTACTTACTAGCCATCTTAACTTGGTACCAAAAACTCAGGTCAATTGGCCAAAAACCTCTCGTTTACAAATTGATGAAAATATATCAATTGTAAGTGGTTTGCTGGTGTTGGAATATGTCTAAGATAAAAAATTTGTTTCGATCATACAGGCTTTCATCTGACAGACATGACTTTTTTACATCATATAATGAGGTTTATGATAGTTTTGATGCCATGGGTTTACAAGAAAACCTATTGAGGGGCATCTACGCTTATGGTAAGTCTTATTTTGTAGTCTTGTATGCTTTTATGTCAATAAAATTATGTTATGAATTTTCTCCATCACATTATTTTGGGACGGAGGAACTATTTTGAACTTGATTGGAATAAATCTTATTTAGTCATGACACATGAGTTATGTGAATGTAGGTTTTGAGAAACCATCAGCGATTCAGCAAAGGGGAATTGTGCCCTTCATCAAGGGTCTTGATGTAATTCAACAAGCTCAATCTGGAACTGGAAAGACCGCAACCTTTTGTTCTGGTATCCTTCAGCAACTCGAATACAATGTGGTAGAATGTCAGGCCCTGGTTTTGGCCCCGACCCGTGAACTTGCACAACAGATTGAGAAAGTTATGCGTGCACTTAGGGACTACGTTGGTGTGAAGGTGCATGCCTGTGTTGGTGGAACTAGTGTTCATGAGGACCAGCACATTCTCTCAGCCGGTGTCCATGTTATTGTGGGTACCCCTGGTAGTGTGTTTGACATGCTGTGAAGGCAGTCATTACGTTCTGACTACATCAAAATGTTCGTGCTGGATGAAGCTGATGAAATGCTTTCAAGGGGTTTCAAGGATCAGGTATGTTTATACTTTTGTGCTTCTCTAGTCTACTTACTAGGACATATTCATACATATATATATATAGGCAAAAGATTGTGTGAGAAGGAGAGTTAAGGTGAGAAGCGTAAGAAAGGATCTGGAATCACCTCTAATCTCAAACCCACCCATGAATCATGCTTTATACGGGGATCGATCTTGGTGCATCTCATCCTAATGTGCATCCAAGGGTGGAGATCTCTTCTTACACTTCTCATCTTAACTCTTCTTTTCACTGGAACCCAACCCTATATATATATATACAATGTCCGTTTAGGGGAAAACCTCCAAAAGTTGAAGAACTGGGGAACATTCTGGTAACCATTCATCTGGGTGGTATGCAAATGTGTATATAAGGAATTTGTAAGCAAGAAACAATTTCAATTACTTGTATGCATACTATCTAGATGAATGGTTACTAAGGTGTTCCAAAGTTTTTCATCGTTTTGGGGGTTTCCCTTGAACCTCCCTCTCTCTCTATATGTGTGTGTATATATATATATACATATACATATATGTTTGATCTTTTCGGTAGGTAATGACTAGTTATAAAGGTCATGTTTGGCAACGATAGGCTAGCTTATCTTTGAGCTTATTGAAAAAGTCTTTGATTGGTAAGCGTAAGCTAGTTTTTTTGAAAAGCCACTTTAAGTAACGTTTCAGTAAGCTCCAAAGGCTTTAATATCCAATTATGTTCCCTTTTATTTTTTCAAATGTCATCATTCTAAACGATGAACAATTATTTTGTTGATGCAGATTTACGATATCTTCCAGTTGTTGTCGGCAAAGGTTCAGGTCGGTGTGTTCTCTGCAACAATGCCTCCCGAGGCCCTTGAGATCACAAGGAAGTTCATGAACAAGCCCGTAAGGATTCTCGTGAAACGTGACGATCTCACCTTAGAAGGTATCAAACAGTTTTACGTGAATGTCGAAAAGGAGGAATGGAAGCTGGAGACACTCTGTGATCTTTACGAAACTCTAGCAATCACCCTGAGTGTCATCTTTGTAAACACCCGTCGGAAGGTCGACTGGTTGACGGATCAAATGAGAAGGCGAGACCACACGGTGTCAGCCACACAAGAGACATCATCATGCGGGAATTCCGTTCTGGATCGTCACGTGTACTCATCACCACTGATCTGTTGGCTCGTGGCATCGATGTACAAGAAGTTTCACTGGTGATCAACTACGACCTTCCGACACAGGCAGAAAACTACTTGCACCGAATCGGGCGGAGTGGGCGGTTTGGGAGGAAAGGGGTTGCCATAAATTTTGTGATATTGGATGATAGTAGAATGCTTGCAGATATCCAGAAATTTTACAATGTAGTTGTGGAGGAGCTGCCTTCAAATGTGGCTGATTTCATTTACATCAAATTATTAGGAGGAACTTCATTTTGAGTCTATGCTTTACACTTTCATACTTTTACTATCTTCATACTTTGCCATGGGAATTAAAATAAACAAAAAAAAAAAAAGACTAAAATAATAATAAATTTAAAATCATAAGGATTAAAATTGTGATTTCTAAATTACAATTTTTTTAAAGAATTAAAAAAAAAGGATGTTTGTGTGTGGTTGATGTCAAAATTGGGCATTCAACAAGGCAAAAAGATTGTATTTAATTTATTTATTTATCACTTTCTGTATTTTATTTATACATCTCATGGTATTATTTAATAGTATTAGTAGATATATATGACTGACTGCTCGTCTGAATGCTGGACTTTGTTTGTTAAGTCGAGTCTAAAACGAATATGTACGGTTTTGACTTTTTTTTTTAATCCAAAGTCAAACATATAAAATACAGAAATAAGACCAGACCAAATCCCTTTTCACCTTTTAGTTTTTAAACTCAAAGTAAATATATATTACATTACATTTCAAAATACAATCCAACCACATTTAAATAATCAATTAAGATATTTATGAAATATTTATGGAAGATAACTAAAGTTTATTAATTAATGATCAATACTTTATATTACGAAACAATCAAAACATTTATGAAATTACATATTCATCAATTAAATGTACGTTTGAGATTGAATTGTATTAGTTATACAAATGTAAAGGGTTGCATATAAATTGAATTTTATAGTATTAAAAAAATATAATTATAAATACAAAAAAGATTACATTCACTTCCTCTATGAATACGATGTTACAGGCTACACTACACCTTCTCTGGCTAAACTTAAACTTAAACTGTATTCATAATCATACCTTTTTCTCTGTTACCATCATCTAAAATTAAAAACAGAGTTGGCATATATATATATATGTATATAACATCATATTATTACTATTAGATTCTAAATACACAAAATTAATATCTAATTCTAATTAAAAACACTTACGCCATGGATACCATGCAACAGGTTATGAGCTATACTGTCTCTGTTTTGAACTGCATCTGCCGATAATGATTTATCCCCCCACCCTCCTTCCGACTCCGACTCCGACACCACCATCTCGTCATCATACAACTCAAACCTCAACTCCCCATCCATTTCCTCCCCGTTCATCTCACATATGTTATGCAACACACAGCACGCCCCTAACACCATCGGCAATTCTTGCAATTTCATTTCTGTCCTTTTCTGTAGACAACCCCATCTCCCTTTTAGCCTCATAAATGCTTCTTTTGCCATCTTCTCTACTTTCCCAACACTTTCGTTAAACGAATGTTGACCCCATGTCAAATTCGGGTGCGTATACGGTACCAGCATCCAATCGCTTAACGGGTAACCCGAATTACCCACGATCCATGTGTTCTGCAACACCCCCATCTCCGACCTCTTACATAATGCCGATCGTTCCAGGATTTTGTCATCCGCCATCGACCCTGGATACCCGATACATACGTCAGTAAACACGCCTCTCTCGTCCACCACGCCTTGAACCGTTGTGGAGTATGACGGTTTTTGGATTCTGTCTGTGTGTTTTCGGTTGAAATAAGCCTCTGGGTTTGTTTTTGGGGCGATTATCGATATATGGGTTGTGTAGATTGCCCCGCCCACATCCGGGATGCCGGAGATGGATCCGAATTTGGTTTTGATTTCTTTTAGCCGTTCTTGATCGGGCCACTGGATGAATTTGTGCATTAGCACGGCTTTGATTGCGGCGCAAACTTCCAGGACTAGTTTGTGGCAAGTGGATATTCCCAGCCCGAACAGGGCCGACACTTTTCGCAGCGGGTCACCAGTTGCCAACCGGTAGATACAGACCGCGACCCGCTGGCGAACAGGGATCGCCATTCGAAGCATTGTGTCTTTTTTAGTGACGGCCGACTCCAGCTCGTTGCAAATCATGTTAAACGTAGCTTTGCTCATCCGGAACGCTTTTCGAAACTCCTCATCCGGACATCCGTCGCTATTGTGATATTTCCACCACCCCTTTGACCTTTCTTTCACCCACAACCTCCGCTGTCCACCTCTTCCGCCGTGGCTTGCATCTTCCACCGCCGTTCCTCCGCTATAACTGGCTGCCGGAGGCGGAGTCGTTGATTTTCTCACCCTCCCCTCATCCCAATCCGCCATTTCAGAGGCACTATTTTCAAAATACGAAGTGGGTGTCCCCAAAACTTGGTTGATTTCTTGTTCGTCGATCTTTGGCTTCTTATTGAGGGATGTTTGGGTATCGGTTTCAAGATCTTGGATGTAAGTGTAGATATACTCGTAGTCTTCTTGAGTGAGAAATGGAGTTGAATTGTTTTCCATATTGAATTTAGGATGAAAAATATGAATTCGAAGAAAAGGGATTGAAGATTTGTTTATATACGTAAAGAGATGAAAATGGAAAGAGCGTAAAGAAGCGTGTGAACGCGGAGAGAGAGAGAGAGAGAGAGGAAGAGAATATTCATTTGGCGGTGACCTGACCTCCTTCCATTGTTACTCTCTGTGTGTTCGTTTTATATAAATGGGAGAAATGTCATTTTAACCCTTCAATAATCTATATACTTACAATTAGGTCCCTTTTACGCATCAAAATTTTAATCAAATCAAATATATATATATATATATATAATAACGGTTCAGTTCGATCATGACTAAACCGATGTTTTTTTACACATTAGAAAATAAAAAAGATTTATATATTTATAGGTTATTATCATATTATGTAAACAATTTTGATCAAATTATCTAGGATATACATCATAGGTTAACTCCAATCGAGTACCCCAAATTGCTTTGGTTTTTGCACTTCCATCTTTGGATTAAGGAAAATGGAAGTATGTAATCACTTGGATTTTAGTATACTGGTTAAAATTTAGAAGGGTGTCGTGGTAAATCTCATTATCTTGAGTTCAGACTTAGGTCATGCCATTATAATGATGAACGTCCACTAGCGATGACTCTAGGTTATTCGTGGTCGTCCAGAGGACTAGTCGGTGTGCTAAAACTGGCCCAAAAACCGACGATAAAGAAAAATTTGAAGCAGGGGTTGGTTTGTAAATAGGGTGTAGATAAGGGGGCGAAAGTGAAAAGTATAGACGGTTGACGCGGTACGGAATTTTAAATAGAAAAGTGTGACTTGGGTCTCACGGAACCTTCGCAAAGGAAGCAAGAACGAAGCTTTGACTCTCACCCGTCAATAATTATTCTTTTTCCTCATTTTGTCCTTTCACTTCAGTTTTATTAATTATTTTGGTATATATATTTATTTATTATATTATTGTTTTTTTTTATGTATAACTAACATCAAGACATTCATTTTATATATTTTATTATATGACTTCATATAATTTTGATGTAAATAAATCAGTAAATAATAAGGACGAATCCATATTTTTTTTTCAAATGATGTCACTATTTCATTATAAGAAATAAATATAAGAGAAAAATATCAAACAGTGACACCACTTGAATATAAGAAATAAATATAATTTTTCTTCTTCTAATTCTGACACTATTTGAATATAAGAAATAAATATAATATAGATTATTTTTTATTCTTTATATTAGTGAGAATCCTTGAAATGAAATGTAAAAGGGAGATAAATAATATTTTATGAAAAATATTAAATATCTTAATAATATAATTCATATTCAGATTTCGAAAATGAAGAAGTTGTTGAAGATGAATATTTTTGTACACACTTCTTATAAAAAGAGATTAATATAATACAGCCATAATACACTATGAATATATGATTTTATTCATTTATGATTTTGATGAACGTATTCATAAAAAAACACGTTTTAAGTATGTATAGTGAGAAAGTATTTATTTAAAATTATGAGTTTGTTTATATATTTATACTAAATTAATAAACGTCATACTCATACTCGGTACTCGTAGTCGTAGTCTTTTTTTAGGAATATATTATGGGTGGTCAAAATTCATAGTATTGAGTGTTGGTTTTAAATTTAATTAATTATAAGGTCAAGTTGACTTACTTCATAATACATCCATATTTAAGTTAATAAATTAATAGAATATGAATTTATCATCACTCAGTATTTAAAAATAATAATTAACCAAACTTATAACAGTTATTGATAAGATTGGATGAAATCAAAACCAAACCCACAGGATAAATATATAGTTTTTGATGAGAATTAACTCCTAATCTCCGTATTCATAAACACAATAATACAAGAATTCGAATAACAAGAATTAAGGATTTTAAGAAAAAGAAGGAGACTCATATCTTAAAAGTAAATGCAAGACTGTCTTATTCAATTGAACATCTTTGTAATTATGTTTGTTTTTCTTCTCACTAAATATGAAAGCAATAAATACATTTGAATTGTTTGGAAAAGGTTAAGGATGATTTTATACTGCTATATTTTTAAAATCGAGATATTATCATAATCAAATGTAAAGGAACCAACATTAATTAATACACAGATTGGTATTTGATTTTGTTTGTAATTTAAATTGAATTAATATTGGATAAAAGCAAAATAGATAAATACACAATCTCATTGAATCATAGTAATTTAAATTATTAAACAATGATTTGTATACATGTGTTTTGTATGTTGTATATTTTGACCACAACATAAATATTATAAGTCTTGGGACAACACGTTTCTTGGGTTCACTCACAAAGACTTGTAAAAATACACACCTTCTATTAAAAGTTTGACTTCTCATTAATTATAGATTTTTGAATTACCAAGACCCTATTACTGTTTTGTCTTAAATCAAATTTAATATGAACTTCTTTTTTAAGGGAAAAGTCTAAAAAAAATTTAAAAATGATTACTGATAAAATTTATTTTAATTAAAAATAAAAATATATTTTATTTTTAATTGAAATAAATTTCACCAGTAATCTTTTAAAATATCTTTTTTAATTTAAAAAATCACATACGTGATATATTTTATTTTTAATTAAAATAATTTTTATCATAAATCTTTCTTAAATGTAATTACTTTTTGGTAAATGTAAGTATTTTTTTGTTATATTTGTTTAATTTTATAGATCTAAATACTTTTTGGTTCAACAAATGTTTAAGGACTTAATCTTTCAAAATATGAATGTTCATTGGGTTTTTTTGGACTTTTTCCATTACTTTACTTGTTGTATAGGTCATAAGAATGTATCTAATAGGTTTTAGAAAGTCCAAATAGTTATTTAACATGTTTTGGAATATCTAAGGACTTATTTGTTCCAAAAAATTGTCCAGAATCTTAATCATTCCAAACACTAAAGTCCATTGAGTTTTTTCAGACTTTTCCTTTTTTTAGACTATTTCGCTTGAGTATGCATAGGCTTTTAAGTTGGTGACTTATTCACACGAATAAAAACACTTTCAAAACTCAAAATGAAACAACTGCTCATGTTTCTTAACCTAATTTGTCATGTTTTGTTGATTGACAAGCACAATATCCAATTATCCAATTGAAGTATAACAAATTTTCAAAATAAATTGCATAAAATAAAGAGTAAATTACGATTTAGAAATTGCGATTTCCGTCCCTATTTTTGTTTTTGTCCTTGAACTAATTTCTATCTTTAAGTATAAAAAATGAAAGGAGTAAAAAAATATAAACCACACAGACCAAACAACAATAAGTTGTAAGTCATAAAGACAAAAATAGAAATCAATTACAAACCAAAGAGACGAACCACAAGGAGAAAAACACAATTTACTCTAAGATAAATGTTTAAAGTAGGTTTATTTGAAACACTAATTTTGATACAAAAATCCTATAAGAAAACAAGTTCATAAATGTTAAGCTTATTTTAAATCATCAACAAAATAAACAATTAAAATGACAAGACCCTATTGACCAGTTACAAGGCCAACCATGATTCTTTTCTAGAAGGATCTCGACCAGTTATGACTAGAACCATTGTGAAAAGTAACTTTGAATCATAAATGTAGGACGGATATGAACATTGTGATTACACGAATAAAAATTAGTGTTCTAAAAGGTTCGTCACAACAACCATCGTATGTTGTGGTACAAGGCTTGTGTCTAACACCATGTTAAGCCCGTAGCACGCCATACACAGTTTTTGTAATGCGATATTTGATTTTACCAACTTGTTTTTTCCTTGGGGTTCAACCACATTGTTTATGGTTAAACAATTTGTACTTATAACATTCCAAACCTGGTGAAAAATGGCTAAATAATGAAGACCATTTTGCCCATTGTCCGCAATCCCAACTGGGAGGAGCAGACATGCTAATGATACAAGAAAATGCTTCATAATTTGATCATTGTGTTTGTTGATGTATCCTTAAGCATGAAACACAAATAAGGTATTCAATTTATATGTGCAGGATCTGGCTCTTATAATAACGAATCGAATCACCATATCTAAATGGTGAGATATGCTCTTACCATGGTTGCTCCGGTAGGATCAGAAAGTAGATGTCTAACGAGCCCCATTCTTAGGCTTTGAGGTGCTATGATAAACATGTAAAACGCAAACAGTACTAGGTCCGTCGAGGATAGAGAAGATCCTAGAAACCCCCACCACATCCTGCATTTCATTAATTCAAATACCCATAATCAGATCTTCAATTTTATAACATCGTTAAATTATTGTCATTTTATGGGGACTAACGTGTTGGAACTCGCTTAATAAAGCGTAGTTCTTGGGCTTTAAATGAATTAAGGGGTGACATGAGCTTGGACTTGAAGTGTTGATTGGGCTTGCAAATGACATTTACATATTAAATGTCAAAGGTAGGGCCTTGGGGGTGTTTTGCTTTTACAAGTATTTTGATTGATAGAAATAAAGTGGCACATATAGTAATTCATGGTTACTTCCCCTACATTTTTCTTTCTTTTGTTCATAGAATTACAACATTGGTTAGTTTTTCATTAAGTCTTTTATGGATAAATCTGTCTGTGTGGATAAATTTGTCGGTATAGATTGGGAAAGTTTTTCCATAGATGGGAGGAGCATGTTTGTTAATTGGAAGGAGCAGGTTTGGAAAAAAACTTGGCTTTTTGCATAGAGCTCCTTCTTAGAAGCTTACTGAATAAGCCATTTTCTATATCATTAAACCATTACCAAACAATCATGTATAGCTGACCAAAGAAGCTGTGAGGCCCATTAAGCTGCTAACAAAAAGACCCCAAGTTGTGATGGAAAGAATGGAGGGTAATAGGAGATACTAATGGTATAGTTATATCTTATTTCCCTCTACGCATATGCTTAACAACATTTTCAGAATGTCAAGCTATACAAAAGAAGGTATATACGCATTGAGATGAGATTTAAGTAAATATGAAGTGAAAGGATATAGTAGAAGGTTCAAAATTTACCACGTGGGCAAGCGGAAGAAAGTACGGAAGAATGTACGTGTGCCCTCAATATCCAGTTGCACGATGAGTGCTAAGCCAAAGAGAAAGAATGCTCTCTGTCTTTTCCTTTCCAGTGGCCAAAGAGTTTCCCAAGCTGAAGTACGAACAATTGGAATTAATCAAAACACCATCTAAATCGTACCAAATATACCCATGTACTTTATAATTTCTGCAGGTGTGCAGTGTGCTATTTACTCTCCGACTGATGGTGCATGTGTAAAACAACAATATCTTTGAAAATGAATTTCCAAGAAATCAATATTTGTGCAATCATCCCACCCCTTTGCCAACTGAGCTACACGCCAGAGGCACCAAGAAATCAATGATGTCTACTAAAAAAAGGAATACCTTGCTTTGAGATGTTCGTTGTGTATCTTCCCCGAGCAAGCATCTCTTTTGAATGGCCTTGCCTTAAAATCTTTGCAATTACTGCTGCATAGTTAGGAGCTTCTGAGAGCGATCTAACGACTGAATACCCTGCTTATTGCACATGGCAAGTGACATTAACCATTTGAAGCACGTGATTGGATGAAATTATGAAAATTTGCTTAACTTTATTACCTGTGGCTGGATGCACCATGCTAGCAGCAGCACCAAATGCAAGGTTCTTTTGTTCAGTATTCGGCAAGGATCCACCTACTGGAATATACGACCATTCCTTCCAAACATTGAAACAACCATATACCACCAATTTAGTAAGGATAATACAGATCTTTCTGAGTTACTTTAGAGAGAAAGGCAAAGAGTTAGTACCTCTTCATAAGTTTTGATTATTCGGATCCCCAATGTCTTTAATCTAGACATGAGCTTTGTCTTCAATAGATTGAAAGGCATGGCATCTCTTGAAGCCAGACAAGTTTCCTGCAATTATCTTTTTGAGACCTATCACACAGGATAGCGGAATGACAGTGTAAAACGGGAAAATGTGCATTGAGCAAACCTCAAAGAATATTTTAGTTGGAGACATGGGCATGGCATAAAGGAATGTTGGATATTCTGCTTCTAAAGATTGTGCTGTATTCTTGGTGTAGTCTCTATAATCCATGAAAACCATTAGGCTTGGATCATAGGGATTGTTTTCAACCTGCAATAAAACAATTTTTTTATTAGGGGGTGTTTGGTCAGAGGTATTAAGCAATAATCAATGAGAATGATAATAAAAGAAACTGATTGGTTTTATATAATATAATGGATTCATTCCCAAGAAGCCCAGATCTTCATTCCAAGTTAAACTAGGGGAATAAAAAGTCATTCCCATTTTCAATCACTGGCATATTTTCCATTCCCATTTTCATTCCCCAACCTGAACCAAACAGTCCCTTAGTACTATGAACATTATGTATCAAGAATAAGAAACACCACATCCTCACCTCAACCTCTACACCATAAGCTGTTTGAACACAAACACGGGGTCCCCCAAGTTCATACTGCAAAAGTTTTCCTGAAGCCGCTCCAGATGCAACCGTAGCTAGCCTATTACGAAAAAGACAATCAGTATAGAACTTTCAAGTGTTCTTGGAACTTGAATGACAGTCTACCTGCATGGAATGGTGACATTGCCTTCACACTCGATGAGACTGTGGCCATTTGGAGCTTCAGTTATCCTTTCCACTTTCGAGCTCAGATATGAAACACCTGACTCCACACACCTAAAAATTATATAAATTATCGTTTTACAGTGCTCAAAAGGATATACACTCAGGAGCAATTTGCTAACTTTCAAGTGCCTAGAAGGATAATCAAACAAGAAATTAGATATGGGAAATAACTAAAAGGAACATTACCTTTTCAACAACTCCTCATGAAGTAAATCACGATTAACTCGTCCATAGGCACGACCTATGAGGATGGGATCGTTGTCATCAAGATATACAAGAGTATCCCGCCAAACATGTTCAATACATCCCTCAAGTCCAAGTCCTGCAAACATATAGTAATTAAAATTCGAGCATAGCTCAGGCATGCCAAACATGTTAATTATTATGCATGCAGGTTACACCATCCTCCCTTCAAAAAAGAGGTAGAGTTTGAATTTCAAGGACGTTGACTTATTTTCATTTAAAACTTTGGAGAGACTTGTCGATAACCAAATCAATCTGTGTAACAAATACCACATACAAAAACTGTTGGCAATATTATTTTGGGATGGAACAAATTTGGCCTATAAAGTTATACCTCTTTTCTCGAACATAGAGTGCAAAAGGAAATGAAGATCCATACCTATGAATTCATCCTCCCAAACACCATAATTATTTGTAAAAGGAAGATCAGGCCCAATAAGTCCAACATTCAAGCCTAGCTTGGCTGATTCTGCAGCAAGAGCAAGGCCAGCAGGACCACAACCAATTACAACCAAATCCAATATGCAATCTCCAATCGGTATCTGTGGCAGCTGCAGCAACGAGATAAGATTTTCAGGAAATGACGGACAGCTGATTGATTCCGTGCTATCAAACATTAAAACTATCTACCAGATAACAAGATCCTATCATTCAACATATTCAGTGAAATGAACTTCACTAGCTGTATAGTTATCTAGTCTATGCTATGAAACTGAAAAGGACGGTTGCCTGTTACTGCTTAAATTTGTAAAGTTCAAGGTTCTTCATCATATATGCACAGACAGACTCATTGTCTCGCTCTAAGGGGCTGTTTTGGTTGGTTTCCGTTAAGTCCAATATGGATAAAGCTGTCTGTGTCGATTAAGTTATCCATATAGATTGAGAAGGGTTTTTTTTTTAATTGGGAGGGACAAGTTCCGAAACAACTTGACTTTCTGCATTAAAGCTTCTTATTAAATAAATTACATTCTATGTCATTAAGCCACAACCAAACAGCTGTATTTAGCTAACTTGAATAAGTTGAGAGTCTTGTTAAGCTACTAATAAACATCCCTAGAAACATTGAAAATGCATAGACAAGAGATAGTTTATGTTCAATAATTCTCACCATAAACCTCAAAAATACCAGTTTAACAGGTTCCACCGGTAATTGCCAGACTGAAAAATAATTTTGATAATTCAGAAAGACTACAAACAGTTTTTAGGTCTTTGAAAATTAAAGCGAACCTCCTCCTGTTTCATTTCTTCACAGATATGGGAATTGCGCAATAGCACGAAGAATATTACTAAATTCAGTAAAGGAGGTGATTACAGAGAGAAAAACAATCATACACATATGCATATATGGCAGTACAAGTCATAAAACTGGAAGTACAAGTACCAACAGCTTCTATCCGAAATAGTAATCTAATAACTCACCTTGTCGGAAAGACTAGACTGGCTATCCATAGCCTTATTCTGTTGCATTTGGACAAAAAGTAGCTCCGATCCACCGGCCTTCACATAATCTTCTTCATCTTCTTCGGAAATCCCTTCTTTAACCACTACACAACCGTCTGTTTTAGCGCTGCACTTAATTTGCCGCAACGACGACGATAATGATAAACTAGTAAATCTTCGATGTTGTAGTAATGAAAATCCGTGCGTGATATTATAGTTGATGAATCTAGGGCACGAAAAAACCGCCATTGTCGCCGTCATGTTCCGAGCTCCAAAGCACTCCATTGATAATCAAATTCAAAATCGGAAAGAATGGGATGATTTGATGAAGTTTCACGTCATTACTGAATTGTTTGTGTTGTTGAAGAACAATAATTAGGAAAAATGGAAGGAGAATCTGGAAAACTGTTACTATATGCTTTCTATCTCTTTCTCACTGGTTTTGAATGGATAGGAGGAGATGAGTTCTTCGGCAGCCAGGCTTGAATGCCACGTGGAATGACTTCAAAAACGCATCTGATGTGGCAGGATTTCATTAGTTGCATTAATGGCGATGGCCCTACAATGCTCCTTCTTTTTTCTTTTCATATAATTTCTAAAAGCAAAAGCAAATTCAAAATCATTATATTTAATCTTCACATTACAACATTCAGATATCATCTTTAACTTATTTTTTATATTTCTTATTTGAATTTACATAAACAAATTTATTGAAACGTCAATTAAAATTAAAATTAAAAATAATAATAATAAATATCTTTTTAGATTTTGACTTTTGATTATACATTTTAGAAAAATTGTTAGAGATGTCCTGAATAACCTTTTTACTTTTGCTTCATCAGATTTCCACCAACATCTTTTAACGAAAACTTATTTTACAACTCTACTCCAATGCAAATACTTTTTCATCAATTATATTTTAAACCATCCTCGTCTGTTTAAAATGTTTTATAAGGATCCCACATTTAATTTGTCATTTTAAAATCCATGTCACAATTGAACAAAAATTACTTAATGTTAAAAATAAAATGAATTCGTTAAGAAAATGAAAGACGATGTATATTTTTATATAAAAAAAATTATGTATTCAGTATTAGTGTCATTTGGATCATCTTAACCAAAGTTTTTTATTAATGTATTTTATTATTATTATATAATATAATTGATGGGTATTTAACTAACCAATCAAAATATAATAAGGTATAAAATGAAGAATCAAATAGAAAATGCTTTTGATTGAAAAGCAATGCATAAACACACTCTCAAAATCTTTTTGTAATAATAAAACCCTATAACAGACTTATTCACTAGAATGCTTCAACTAACAATACTATATTTAACCAAAGAGCTTTTGGCCTAGCGGTATCGTAGCCCTTGACCTTCTAGAAGGTCAGGGGTTCAAACCTCACCATAGGTGAGGAGGGTGTGTGAGTCTATTTGTTGCATTTGCCGTATATAAATATTATATACTTAAAAAAAACAATACCATATTTACTCGGCGTATATAAATATTTAAGGAATATACGATACACTTTGTGAACAAAATGATTCTTATTATCCACCTCATCATTATAATCCGATCGTCTTATGCATTTATTTATCTTTTTGAGCCAACTACAAGTTTTGATGTAAGGGAAAAAAGAGAGATGTGTGTGTGGAGGTTCAAACAAAAAACACCTTTAGTATCCGAACACTCGTATCATATATGATAATGCACGTGAGGGACCTGGTGGTGTGCAAGCTATCTGGGCCGTCCACGTCTATGATTTAGTATCACATGTGATTAACTATTAAAGTAAAAAGTTGTTCTTGTTGAGTAGTTGTCACATCTATGTCTCTAATTTATTTAGTTTTTATTTAAAAAACAATTAATATGATAAAAAAAATTATTTTCATCTATGTTTCATTTTTATGCGAATCTATTTGCTCCCTTTAATTTTACTAGTTTAACATTTAATTTTATTTGAATCAATATAGCATAAGAATTATTCTATGTATAAAAGAAGTTATAAAAACAATACAGAAATTAAATTAAATCAATATATAATGTAATACATGGATTTGGGCTATTAAACAATTTAAATTTTATCCATTTATATATTTCTTAATTATTAACCTAGTATCAAAGGCTTAATACAAATTAAAGGGTCCGTTCATCACAATGTTTATCGGGTAAAAATCTTACCCGTTTAACATTTTGGTAAACAGTCCCCTTAGAAAAGCGTTAATCAGGTAGGAGTACAGTTTGGACAAGCGTTAACCGATTAAGTGAGGATCTTGATTCTTATTTTGACACATTTCGTCAAAGTAAGTGGATAAAAACATTATTTTTATTGGGCCAACACTACTTACCCATTAAAAAGTGTTGATTGTAATTAGAGATGAACAAAAAGTCAAACCCGAACACGCATCCTAACAAGTCCAAAAACCGGATCCAAGCTAAGATTCAAAGTTCAACCAGACCGATATTTTACCTTCTGGGCCTGACTTAAAAAAGCCAGGTAAAGCAGTTAAATCCATATAAAAAAGGCCAATTGAACCCTTTTTCAACCCTAAGCACGTCCACAACTAAAGTTTTTAAATCCATCCAGTACAGGTATGAAAAATATCGGGTCTTATGTATCTGGTCAACGATCCTTTAAAACAACTAGGAATAATTTTTATTAACTTAAAAAAACATCTCTAAAAGATTCTTTAAAATTTTCCCAAAACGAAGAATTAAAGTTCAACTTATCTAAAAACATTTATATTTAGTTCTAATTTTGAAGATTATTATATCATTAAAAACTCTATTTTCACCATTTTAAAGAATACGTTGATATATAAAATTGCTTAAAATCCCATTTTCACCCTTTTTTGAGAATCTGTTGGATTTATTAAAAAAACCGCTTGAATTTGCCGCTCTTGCTATAAAACTGCTGTTATAACTATAAGAATCAGGGTTTACAGTTAGGGTTTTTTGTTCCGCCATTTGCCACAGAGACACGATCAGTAATGGCCGAGGAAGCAGGAGCGCCGGTGACCGCCGTTGTCGAAACCGTAAAAGATGATTCATCTGCAGCCCCACAAGAGATGGATCTGGAAACTGTTGAGCCGGCTAATGGCGGTAAGCGAGAGAGAGAGGAAGAAGTGACGACTGAATCGTCGGAGAACGGAAACAATGCTAAAAAACCGAAGGTGGATGAGGAGGAGAAGTCTGTGGAAGAGGAGAAGCTGGAGAAAGAAGCGGCGAAGACTGGTCCGGTGTCGGTTGGATACAAGAGCTTCGAGACATCTGTGCAGATTTTTGACTACTTCTTCAAGTTTCTTCACTTCTGGCCTCCCAATCTCAATGTCAATAAGGTATCTGGTTTCATCTCTGATTGTATATTACTTCATTAAGTTCGTAATTTCTCTCTGTTTGTTTGAAACATGATTGTTTTATGGTTTACTTGGATAGATGGTTCATAGTTTGGTTGATTGGATAAACGATATGAAGGTTACTGATGAATCATAGACTGAAAGTCAGTTTACTGGTAATTTAATAGGGATTTGGCCATTGAATACTGTTTTCGAAATTAAATTGATACCAAAAAAGAGGAACAATGACATTGATATAGATCTTCAAGGTCACTTACTTTCTTTAATTCCCTGCCAATCATAGCAAATGTTTGGATATAAAAACCTATGTAGATCAAACCAAATGAATCAGTAAATCTCTTTGCGAAGGTCTGGAGATGAGATGTAATAAGTTCTGCAAAGAGTAAGACTAACAAATGATATGAAAACCTATCTATTTATGCTAAGGTTTTTTTTTCTGGGTATGAATGGACTAGATCACTCTTGTATAATTTGATAGTAAGAGAACAGTTAGTTTAAGTTATAATACAAGAATACCAGATGTCAGGTTCATCATCGAGTCTTGAATTTGTGAATGTTATCATACTTTTTTGCATATCTATCAAGAAAAGTATGGAAAACTGTATCAAATTGAGCTCCGCAAAGGGGCTAATACAAAACTCCAAGCCTCAAGTAGTCTACTAATACTATCTAGTCCATTGAAATATAGTAAATCCATCAAGTCCAATAATCTTCTAGTCTATTCAGTAGTCTAAACATTTAGTATAATATTCCAAGTCCAATATGTATTTTGTATTGTTTATTCTAGTATATCGACTAAATAACGGTATTTTGAAGAGTGAAAAACGAAAACCCATGTTTGTTAATCAATGGTGTCATTTCAATTTGACGTTCTTATCATACTATGTATCTTGACACTTATAACTATACATATAGAAAGTAGACATAAAATTTAATGACTATAATATTTTTGAGTAGTCAAGTATCATCAACTAATATTTAATTAATTGGTTTAAAAATTGTAACATTCATACTTTTAAACATATCTTCAAACCGCACAACTTGAACCGAAATGTAATGGGTTGAGTTTTAAACTTAAAGAAGGTCGAATGGGTTGCGATTTTTCAAACCAAAATAGTATAGTATAAATTTAAAAGTTGTCTTACATTCTCTACATTCTTTATGGTATGCCAATTGGCATTTTTGTATCGGTATAAATAACTTTGCTACAGAGTCAGTCAACTATTAACTGGTGGAGTGGAGACATGGAGTACCCTTTTTTTTATCTATTCGCATTGTGGTTCATACCATTTTATGCCCAGAAACCAGAATGTGGCATTTGGCTGTATTCACAAATAAGACTTTAGCCTTTGTTGCTTATAGCTTGTATCTGATATCCTGAATGATGTCAAATTGTCAATGATTGCATACTATGAACAAGACAACCATACTAAGAAACAAATTTCATAAATTGTGGCATGCTATGTGAAGAATGGAAGGGGAAATTTACCAAACTAGTCATTTTAGATGAACATCTTCACTTCTTAGGCAATTTTTTCATGTTTGAACCAAAATAGCAACTAGCAAGTGCCTCTTTCACAACTAGTGAAATGTATTTTTTATGAATAATATATGATTCAGGTGGTTCATTTTGCAAGCTGTCATGCCCATCACACAACCACAAGCGGAGCCCAACGGAATCCTATATAATTTAGAAAAAGTACATTTCACAGGTTGCAAGGGCACTTGCCAAATATTGGCTATTTGGTCAAATTAAAAAAGGTGGCTAAAAAGTGAAATGTTAGTTAAACGTGACTAATTTGGTCACTTTCCCAAATAAAAGATAATATTTTTCTTCGACCTAAACTGATTACTTGTGGTTCATTTGTATCGGTGCAGTATGAGCATGCAATGCTGCTGGACTTGCTAAAGAAGGGTCACCTGGAAGCAGAGAAGAAAATTGGTGCAGGCATCCATGCTTTTCAAGTGCGGTACCATCCACAATGGAAAAGCCGATGCTTCTTCCTTGTGAGAGAGGACGAGTCTGCTGATGATTTCAGTTTCCGTAAGTGTGTGGATCACATTCTTCCTTTGCCTGAAAACATGACAGTAAAATCCGATGTCAATAAGGTACTGGGTGGTGGCAGTGGCGGCAGGGGCGGAAGGGGTGGTGGTTGTGGAAATTGGCGTGGACGCGGTAGAGGGGGTAAGCCAAGGAATTGATCGTCTTCCATTTGAGTCACTTGTGGTGAAGTGTGACATAATATATAAAAGAGATGCAGTAGTAATAGTAGTATGTACTCTTTTGTATGGATTTTGAATATTAAATTATGATTGCATTTGAAAGTTGCACAAGAATGCCCAAATTCTCTTGAACCTGGCTTTCTTTTCGTTGTTTGCCGAACGTTTATTTGCTATCACTCTCACTTACTTTATTGGGTACCATTTTCTGCCTTCAAAATGAATTATTGATAAGTATATTTTACCTTGTATGTACTTACCGGTAAAAGTCTTCTCCGTCTCTTATCCATTAAGATTCTGGTTCTTTGCTATGTCTCTTATCAGACAAAATTATGGGTCTTTGCAATGCTCATCTAGTAAGGTAAGAGTCTTTTTGTTGGCAGTTTAACGGAACTCACAACTTATTTGGTCAGCTATATATGATTGTTTGATAGTGGTTTAATGGTATAGAATGTGACTTGCTTGGTAAGCTTTTAGGAGGAAGTTTTATACAAGGTCTGTCACTTCCAAATCCAATTAAAACACTTTTTCCATCTATGAAAAACCTCAACCAAAAACCTTCTCAATTTGTTTAAATAGATTAATTTACACATATAACTTTATTTATATAGGGTTTAAGTGACATATGTTAAAGAGATTGGTAAACGGACTCTTAATTCCAACAAATTCTTATTTTAGAGATTACAACATTAATTATATTATAGAAAATTCAAATTCTCAATCCTGCTTCTTTTGTTCAGATCTATTTTCCATTTCTTTTGATTTTATTTTTTATGGTTTTAAACTATAATTTGATTGTAAGTGGCGATGAAAGCATATCACATACGATTTTAAGTTAGAAGTCATCATGTATTAATGGTGCCGTATGTGATTTTAATTTAAAATACATGTAATTTGATCGTTTTCGTATGATATTATTTGGAAGGTGGTGTTATTATTATGATATTTTAGCAAGATTAGATAATAATTATTATATTGTTATAATATAACTCTTGAATCGACCTTATTTCTCACCTCACCACCTTCTCTATCCCAGTTTCACTTTCGATTTCCATTTGATTCACTTACAAAACGCCTAATTCCAAACTTTGGTTCATGCTTTTAACGATTCCTTTTGGGGGAATTTGTTGTTGTGATTGGAGAAAGGATGACATCCAGCCCCAGGCGTCCCATCATGAATGAGGGTTTGAATCATCATTCCAATGGCAACAACAGTAAGGAGCAGATCGAGGTTGGTCATCGATTCACAGATGAACCTCGGAAGGGAAACGTCGATCGAGGACGACTTCTAAATGGAAGTCGTCAAACAACTGTTGTTCAGTATGCGGTTCGCCCATGCACTCCATCTCATAACACAATCAAAGAGTCTCCTCTCAGCTCTGACGCCATTTTCAGACAGGTTTTGCTTTCCCTCTATCTGTTTACATGTTCTATCTACTCCTGGTAATGCTTTTTATTTGCTGTGATATAACCCAAGCCTATTCATTCGTGTTAAATTCGTTAACTATGGCTACATCAGTATCTTACTTCTGATGAATGGACTACTGTATTGATATAGCTTGAGATTAAATCAGTTGGTTTGCCAATATAATTCACTTGTTATGGTAGAGAGAACCACCTTTTGATATGACCAGAATTGGAAGAGATGAACAATTGGAGTCTAAGGTTATGTTTGGCATACTAGCTGATAAGCTAACTGATGACTATGTTTTTTCTTTCATGATTAACTTGGATATGCAACCCGTTATGCAAGGACTAATCCCATGGTGACCACCCGCGAGTCACCGCATTTGAACCTCCATGGCCACATGAGATTTTTATTCCTCCTTGGATTCGAACCTGAGACTATTCTAACCGATGGCTATTAAACTAGGTATTGGCTGAAAAGCTTGCATATAAACTATTCATGTTTGGTAAAACCTAGTTGATAAGTCAAATGATAATGTAAAATGATCTAAAAGAACATATTGAAAAATTAATTGGAAAAACATTAGGGGCATGATTGGAAAGACCCCGGGAGGTTATTGAAATGCTATTTGAATGTTTTTGAATAAGCTAATTTATGGCTGACCAAACAGGTTTTTTCCCGGTAAGTAGCAACAAAGAATAATTCCGACAACTTCAGGAGAAAAAGAGGCATTTACCTATTACAGGGATGGTGTGATTTGATTTTTTTATTACTCTCAGTCTTAAAGAGCAGAACGAGCGGGAAATGTTCAACTTCTTTTTCTGTTGATGGCGTGCAGTGTCCTATCTGCTCAAGAAAAGCTGCCAAACTCGACGATTTGGTTTAGTGTGCCTCTTTAAACAATTGTAAATACTTTAATTACTAACTGTTCGGGGTTTATGGGGAACCTTCTTTTAAGAAATCATGAAATTGTGATAACCTTGAGAACTAGACAACTACTGCATCGTGTGCTGTTTCATATGATTTTTTTTTTCATCCAAGACTAGGATTTAGAATATCGATTAACATATGTTTGTTTCACAATGTAAACGTTTTTAGCCTGTTTGTGAAACAAAAGTTTCACATTGTAAACCGCATATATATGAAGCAAACACATTGTAAAACAAATATATGTTCATCAATGCATTAAATGCTAGCCTTAGATGAGAAAAATCATGTGAAACAATACCTTAAAATAAAGGTTCTCACAGTTATCACAATATATGGAAATATCAAATGATTAAGCCCCTGGGGTCGATTAGATGTTTTAAATTACCAAGGATCCAAACGGAACAGAGTAGATTAGGTATTTAAAATTACCTATGGATGATAAAGATCGAATCATTATGATGAAGTTAAAGCTGAAAGCCGGAAACCTCAATTTCCATCCTCCAACGCTATCCGCATGAGAGAAGTAACCAAAAAGAAACCAAACAAACTTGATGCTTGACAGTCTTATTGGTTAAAATAGTCACATGACATCAGATTAATGATCCATACTCCCAAAGTAGTCTTTTCATCAAGTTTATCTGTTCCATCACATTATTCCAAGAGAAGATTTATGGATTGTCCCTTGTAGCAACTTTTTTCTTTGTTTCCTTCCTGTTTTTCGTTTATTATTGTTGTTATTATAAAGAATACGTATAAGTTATAACTGCATTGGCTGATTATAACGTTGTTCCAGAGTCATGCTGGCCTTTTTAACCTCTGCATAGTGGTCCTTGTTGCTGTTAACAGCAGGCTCATCATTGAGAATCTTATGAAGGTGAGCATATGCTGATCTAAGTTGATTTTTGGCATTTGTGTCAAGTCTTCGACTGCTGTCAATGACCCATATTACTTTTACAGTATGGCTTATTGATCAATACCAATTTTTGGTTTAGTTCAAGATCATTGAGAGATTGGCCACTTCTTATGTGCTGGTAATGTTGTTACTTCCTGGGACTTTCTTTTCTGGTCTTTCTTATAAGTTTAGCACTATAAAAAATAGCTATTCCGGTTCCTTATGTGGGATTGCGAGTGCGATCACTGATTGACATGGGTATTATTGCTTCTGGTTTTTCTTGCAGCCTGTCACTTCCGATCTTCTCACTTGCAGCGTTCATTGTTGAGAAATTTGCATGGAGAAAACGTATATCCGAATCTGTAAGTAAATCATTCCAATTGCTAAGCTAAAAACATTGTTCATTTATAGATGATATTTCAATTCAGGAGATTTTGAATTTGGCGTACTCTTGTAGGCTGTTCTTACTCTTCATCTTATAATAACTACAAGTACCATTCTGTATCCAGTTTTCATGATTCTAAGGTTAGTTTACTGTATGCTTATAATTGCATATATACACAGGGGCGGATGTATGTTTATTGCCCCCCGCCCGCCCGCCGGGGTGGGGGTGGGGGGGTTCAAACGACCCCCATAAACTATTAAAAATTATTATCTGGGCTGTCCATTCATCTTTGTTAAAGATATTTGAGTAAATGTTACCTGTCGTTATTTTTTGACACAAAGTATCAACTAACCCACTCTTTGAAGACCCTATCGGGACTTCCAGAAAGTGAGGTCTGCCCATTATAGATGGTTCATTAGAAGTCTTATTTGGTTTAATCTATATATGTTGTTAGATCTTATAATGGCATTAATTGACCATATATTATTATAGATAGCAGAGGAGTCCATTAAAGGAAAAGCTATTTGCTAGATAGGATGCAAAACTTGATATGCAAACCCACAAGGGAAAAGTTACTAGTTATTATGAAAGGCATAAACCATTCTTATGTATTTTTTTGTAAGTTTTGCAGGTTTGATTCGGCTGTTTTATCAGGTGTTACATTGATGTTGTTTGCTTGCGTGAATTGGTTAAAATTGGTATCTTTTGTTCATACAAATTACGACATGCGCTTGATTGTGAACTCAATTGGTAAGGTAAATCATACAATGTGTATATCTTAGCAGGGTAAATATGTAGTTTTTTAGAACTGTATGAACTGTATCATTTCCCCAATATACCCAATTCCTTGAAAAAGAAGAGAATAAATTCTAAATGTTTATATGACATGATCACCTTTGTATTGTATTATTTCGGAACATTTCTCATGTAGTTCTATAAAATATTATGTTAGGAGGAAAAGAAGTCTTGTTTTTCGAGTACGGAGTATTTTTATGATGTCAACTTCAATAGCTTGGCTTACTTCATGGTTGCTCCCACATTATGTTACCAGGTACAGAATAGTCTTCATTTCTCACAATGTGGTTGTTTCATGCTCTCTATTCAGATAAATTAGTCATATTTGGTAAAAACTAGCTGATAAGCTAGATGACGATGTAAAATGACCTAAAAGGACATATTGAAATTAGAAAAATATGAGGGGTATAATTGAAAAGGTAGCGTTTTTCAATAAGCTCAAAACATAAGCTAGCTTATGGCTAACCAAACAGGGCTTTTCAATGAGCTAGCTTATGGCTAACCAAAGAGGGCTTTTTTAATAAGCTCAAAGGGACATTGAAATTAGAAAAATATGAAGGGTATAATTGAAAAAGTAGCGTTTTTCGATAAACTCAATAAGCTAAACAAAAATAAGCTAGCTTATGGCTAACCAAATAGGGCTTTTTCAATAAGCTCAAAAAATAAGCTAGCTTATGATTGCCAAACATGGCCTTAGAAAGGTAATCACTTCTTTTTGTGCTTAGCTACCACATAAATCTTTTGTTTTCTTCATATGGAGGCATTTTTTTTACTTGTAGATAAGCTATCCACGCACCACATGTATTAGGAAGGGGTGGGTATTACGGCAGACGATCAAGTTCTCAATATATACAGGGGTGATGGGATTTATCATTGAACAAGTAAATCTTATCTAAAATGCTAATTTTTTTTAATCTTATCCTTTTTGCTTCTGTTCTTGTGCATTTCTCTTATTCTGAAATGGTCTAGATTGTATGCAGTATATCAACCCCATCGTTAGAAACTCTCAGCATCCACTGAAAGGAGACTTTTTATATGCAATAGAACGCGTTTTGAAGCTTTCAGTTCCAAATTTATACGTTTGGCTCTGTATGTTTTACTGCTTTTTTCACCTCTGGTAACTCCTCTCTTCCTCTGCTTCCCACAATCAAAATCTCCAGTTCCTCATGCATTTTTTGGTATTTTCTTTTTCATACAATCATACAGAACTGGCCAACACGCACTCTATTTTCGATCTTTATTTTTTTTATCATTCTACTTATGGTTCTTGTTTCTAGTTATATTACAAAAACTGCTGCTAATATAGGTTAAACATACTTGCTGAGGTTCTTCGTTTTGGTGATCGTGAGTTTTACAAAGATTGGTGGAATGCCAAAACCGTTGACGAGGTAGACTTGATGTATTTTTTTTCTGGTTATCTTTTGAACTTGTTTGCCTTCATCATTTTTTTAAAACTAGTTGTTGACCTTCTTTTTTGGTTATCTTTTGAACTTGGTGCATTGGTGCTGCTATTAGTACTGGAGATTGTGGAATATGGTAAGCTTGATCTCAAACTTTATCGACTTGCAAGGATTATTGTTTTCTTGTGTCATTTGCCACTCAATACACGGAGTTGGGATCATGTGAAACAATTTTTTTTGGTGAAAATGGTGAGAACACTTTTAAGTCTTTGGAGACGATACTTTTTTGATCTGTCACAAAATAAAAAAACCTTCATCTACCTTCTTATGATGGCTCACAAAAACACGGATCTTCGGTCATATTCACGAAATGTCCAAATGTATTGCGGATGAATTCTAATAAATAATTCTTTCTTGGCAGCCGGTTCATAGATGGGTCGTGCGGCATATCTATTTTCCGTGCATACGTAGTGGAATACCTAAGGTTTTGTATGCTATTTTTCTTCCCTATGCTTGATGTTGATGTTTACCGTTACGTTTCAACATATAGCATCCATGAACTTGATATATATATATATATTGGGTTAAGTAATTTGTCCGGTATGCACATGTGCATAGAAACTAAGAAATATCTTCAGTTACTTGTATTCACATGTGCATACTGTACAAAGTAATGATTATTAAGGTGTTCCTCAGTTTTTTATTTTTTGGATGGTTTTCCCCTGAACCTCACTCTTTCTCTTTCTGTCTCTCTCTCTCTCTGTATATATATATATAGTCTTGTGGTTGCATTCTTGTACTGTAAAGTTTTAACTTTGACTCCTTTTGAATTCAGGGAGGTGCCCATTTTATTTCGTTCTTTATGTCTGCAGTGTTCCATGAGGTACGTTGCCTTCTTCAAGTTTTATATATATATATATATATATATATATATATATATATTAATTATTAGCTCAAATGGGTTCATTTGATTATGTTTTTTTTATTGCTTGCAGCTTTGTATTGCTGTTCCATGCCACATTTTTAAGTTTTGGGCCTTCCTTGGGATCATGCTTCAGGTCACAATCTTTTCTCTTCTTTTTCATTATTTGCTGCCAAATCCAATCATGATCGGGCTACCCATGCACCCCATTATACCCTGTTTGGTGTCTGTTGGGCACACTATAACAAAATCGGTTTTATAGGACACCAAAAATGTTTAAAGTGTTTTATAGACTACTTTATAAGACTTAAGTTCATGGGACGTAACACCTATGTCCTATCTAAGAGTGTTGTAATAAGCTTTAATGATGCTTATGGGCGTCTTACCAAGCTTTTTAGAACACGTTTGAAACAAGGTTTTCCTAATAGCCCTTTTATAGGACACTTCTAAGAATGTATTATAGACACATTTTTTTATAGGACAATTGTTTTATAATACACTTTTACAAATAGTGTCATGTAAAATGAGTAATAGGACCATTTGTTTCAAAGATGTCCTAAAAAGCTTGTTTAAGACATCCAAAAGTATAAAGCAATTGGTCCTAAAAAGCTTGTTTAAGATGTCCAAAAGTGTCATATCAGTTTATTACAACAATTTTAGATATGACACAAAAGTATTGGGTCCTAAATATTAAGGCATTCAGACATTTTTTGTGTCCTATAAATGCGAATATGTTGTAGTGATAGGTCGTCAAATATATGTAAATGTTGTAATAGATTGCTTTGTATCAGGTCCCATTGGTGATGGTGACAGATTTCCTTCATCACAAGTTTCAAAATTCAATGGTATGCATTATATGATGAATCTTAAAATCCCCCATTGTTGATGATGATGATGAATCATAATAAAGAAAATTCGAGGTTTATTTGCAGGTGGGAAACATGATGTTTTGGTGCTTTTTTAGCATTCTTGGTCAACCCATGTCTGTGTTACTCTACTACCATGACTTGATGAATAGAAAAGTGAATACCACCAACCAAGACCCTCACCAATAACAAACATTCATCTGATATCAAATACCTAATTCACCATATTTCATAGATTCCCTTTTGGGCATCTCATACTTTCCTTTCCTATATAAATGTTGGAAGAGGATTTTGTCATTAGGTAAATAAATGTATGTATGCATGCATGCTTTTAGCTAGATACAATAAGGTTTGCTTACATCTTATTATACCAAGGTAAGAGTCTCTTTGTTAGCGGTTTAATGAGATTCACAATTTATTCAGTATTGCTATAAAATGACTATTTGGTAGTGGTTTAATGATATCAAAATGTGGCTTATTCAGTAAACTTTTAGTAGGGAGCTTTATGCAGAAAATAAAGTTTTTCTTTTTTTCTTTTACATTTGTCCCTCTGAATTAAAAAAACACGCTTCTTTCATCCACGAAAAAACCCTTCCAAAAAAGCATATTTCCAATTAATACAAATAGATTAACGGAACCTACATAGATGACTTTATTCCTATATGACTTGATGAAAAATCAATCAAAAATCCAAAATGAGTTGTTTTAGTTTATTTATATAGGTGTAGAATGATTTGAGAATTTTAAAATTTTCAAGACGACTTATTTTATATAATTATAATGAATAAAGTAATGATGAAGAGATATTCATCACAAATATTATATAAAAAAGACAAAATATTAAAATGAAGTAATCTTTTAAGGTAAAAGAGCAAATGTGAAATGGGGGTAGATTAGATTCCTTTTGTTTTGGTTGGTTAGTTTTTTGTTGACTTTCTAATGGCAAATAATAATTCAGCTGGTGGTCCATTCTTGCATCGGATCCCACAAATCTCCTCCTTTAACCTCTACCTTTTTTATATTAAAAATTATGTATATATATATATAACGATATTTTAATACTCACATGTATTAAAATAATACAAAGTTTGTTTTAATTTCTATTTTGTATAATTATACTGTTTTTTTTCAAGATTTATAAACTAAATTTAACCATTTTGGTAACTATTTTTTTACTGTAAACTTTGTGGGCCTTGAATCCATATATTGATTTTTCAAAGTGTTTAGTTTTTCAAGATCGGTAAAAAGAAACTTATCATTATAAATGGTTTGGTTTGTAAATGAAAATGAAAATGAAAATGAAAATGAGAAAGAAAGATTTTTAGTACAATAAGACCACATTTTAAAGAGAAAATAAAGAAGTAAATGATAAACTTGAAAGAAAATGAAATTCAAAGACAATTGTTTTGTAAGCTCATTTAGACACTCACAGAAACCTAAAAACAATAAAGAAAAATGTCACAACTGAGACTTATTCTTGTTTCTTTTGCTACTACAAGAAGCATAAAAAACGATATTTTTGGCATCTAAGTTATGTTTTTGTTTGTCTTAAAACAAGTGTCTACATTTAATCATAAGATGTAGGCATGGCAACGGGGCGGGTTTTGTAATCCCCGGCCCCGGTTCCCGGCAGGTACGGGGATTATCATCCCGTTCCCGGTCAAATTCTAACAAAACCCGGTAAACCCCGGTAAAAAGTATGTTTTAGTTTGATTCTACCGGGGATCCCCGACCCCGACTCGGCCCCGGTTTGAGTAACATCCCCCGTCCCTGGTTTGAGTCTACCAGGGATCCCCAGCCCCGGGACCCGTTTTAGCGGGGAATCCCCGTCCCCATTTGGGTCAGATGAACTGGGTTCCCCAACGGGTCGGGTCAAATCACTATTCCTAATAAGATGATCATTATTAAAACTATACTTTTCATTTAATTAATTACAGTATTTTTAACAGATTCTTTAAAATGGAGAATCAAAAATCAAAATCTCCAAAATGTTTGCATATATATATATATAACATTTTCTTCATTTTATAGATTACATTATAGGAAGAATAAAAAATAAAAAAAATATTATGTTTTTCTCTTATACATTTAATTTTATAGGAAGAATAAAAAATAATTTCTATTTCATATGTAGGAGTAAAACCAAAATTCAAAATCTCCAAAATGAATTACGTTCATCTACAACATATTCGATATTTTAAAGAATCTAACATTGATTATTATAATATTAAAATATATCATTCATCTATTAAAACATTATTTCTCTTTCTAAATATTTATTTTCAAAATTTTCTACTATGAAAATATTTAAAAAAAATATTTATCTCATATGGTAATCACTTTTTTGGATGTTCTTTAAATTTGGAGAGAAAAACTTTCTCTTTCTTATTTTTTCCATTTTGGAGATAGTTCTAAGGAATTTGGTGGAGCATAAAATTAATTAATTCAAAATCTTCATTTTCTCTTATTTTCTTTATTTTAAAGAATTTGTTAAAGATTCTCTGATCATTTTTGTACAATTCTCCAAATATAAAGAATTTCACCTTGTCTCTTTCACTTTCTCTATTTTTAAAAATATTTTAGAGACATAACAAGTTCTTTTTAAACGGAGAAAATGAATATATTGAACCAATATTTTGTTTCAACAGCTTCTTCAAAACTCTTTATAAAACGAAGAAAGTAAGAGAGACACGGGTTTTTTCTTTAAATATAGAGAACATCTCAAAAATGATTATTAAATGAGACCATCGATAAATTTTTAAAAAAAATAATTACTTAAAGAGGTAAAATTTTAATAGATAAATAAAATATTATAATTAATAATGGCTTTTCAAAAATCAAGAATCTCTTAGAAATAAATGTAATTTTTTTTATAAGAAATATAAGTTTGAATTCGGGGAATCTGGTTTGAGAGACATTGAAGCATTTAGGAGGCTTTAAGAATATAAAATGGGGAACAAATTCCCCATCTCCACCGACGGAGCGCACACACACCGTGACTTTACATCTTTACTCCTTCTGCTTATATATTGTTTATAATTTTCAAAATCCATTGAATTGTGGTTGCATTTGGGTTCTTAACACAATCACAAGGACTCAAGTTGTTAACTTGTTTAGCCACCCAACTCATTAAAAAATGAAAATTTATATCTACTGTGTGCGTACAAAAAATGTGAGGACATTACCTAACCATAGGGACTAAACATGTAATTTACTTGGGACTTTAATTTCACACACACAGAATCTCATCAAATTGCTCACCACAGTTGGAGACAACTCACAAAACCCATTTCCTAGATACCATATTTATATATATATATGTATGTATGTATAGTTTTAGAGAGAGAGAGAGAGAGAGAGATCAAGAATGGACGATATGAGATCCAAGTCTTATAATGGAAATGGTATGCAAATAGAAGCTTATAATAACCCAAATCTTCAAGATTTGAGATGTTACAGCACCTCTCATGCATCATCGTCTTCTCAATCCCAGATGGAGAATCCAAGATTCAAGAAAGCCATCAGCAGAAATGGATCATCAAATTGGAGCTTTAATGATCCTGAATTGCAAAGAAAGAAAAGGGTTGCCACCTATAAAGCTTATACAGTCGAAGGAAAAGTCAAAGGCTCCATTAAGAAGAGCTTTAGATGGATTAAAGATAAGTATTCACAGATGGTTTATGGTTTGAGATCATGACCATGCATCTCAGCTTTTCTTTTCTTTTCTTTTTCTTTTTAAATGGTACGTGTACTGCTTGGATTTGAGGCCATCTAATTAACTTATCATCTTTCTTTGGTTCTTCTTTTCTTTAATTGGCTTGGAATTGCAAGTGAGGCCTTTGGTTTAACCAACAACCTCTATCTGTAATGGGGTTTTTAATTTAAGTCTTATGTTGAAATCTCTCTCTCTCTCTCTCTCTCTATGTATACCTAACATTTGCAAAAGCTGGTTGGTTTTTGAATAAGTCATGTATGGGTATGGATCAATCTGTTGTATAGATTGAAAATGTTTTTGTTTGAAAGATGAAATTTTTTTTACTGAATAAATCATTATTTATATTATTAAAATAGTGATATATAAGGGGTGGAACAATTGAGTGGATCTGATTAAGAAGGAACATATATAATAAAGAAATTAGTGGAAAGGGGTTGACTTTTGGTCTTCAAAAAACATGTCCAAGTGGTGGTTACGATGATCCCTAAATTACGGTAACCAGTGATCCATCAAATTTAGTTTTTGGTGAGATTTCTTAATCGAAAACTACAGATTAGATACACTAAAACATCAAATCAAATCAAATCCAATTAAATATGGAATTAATTGTAGTTGTAGTTGTACATTTAGTAATCAAGGTCAAGGGTTAAAGAAAACAGAACCACACTCGCATTTCCAACCTTCGGGCTCATAGTTGGCATATTGTGGGCCCAAGTGGGCTGTCGGCACTTCAATTGGGCTACATGGGCTGCACCCTTTGCACTTGTGTTCACATCTTGGTGGTCTTGACCCAACTCTACTACTTAATCCTATTCCTTCCTACATAGTACATAGTACATACATACATTTATGAAATTACAATACTGTAAGTGTAAATAATAGATTGAAACAGAAAGCTGCTTTTCAGGAGGACTATTTTTAGAATCATGAATTCGAGTTTGTCTTATATGCATTCCATCCTTTTTGCTAACTAAACTACAAGTACGTGTGGAAAACTATTTTTAGTTTTGTAAAAGTATACCATATAAAACACTAATTATAAATTATAGTAAATGTATACAAAATCTTATCATTTTGTTGTATTTCTAGCTAGTTACTGATAATGGGTTTTTGTAAACTAGAAATAAATGATGAAATTGGTTTACAATTGCCAAAAACCAAAAGACCAAACGGTAACATGTGGTTTGATACAGTTTTCGAGTTGTTTGTGTTAATATTTATTTCAGATTAATGACATGCATATATACCGAAAGATCATGTGAGAAGAAAGGTAAGAAAATATTTGAATTCTTGATCACTTTTAATCTACATATACACAGGGGGGAAGAATAAGACTACAGTCGAATTACATGTGATTTAAAACGTAATACAATGTACCGTTTTTCAATTTTTATATTTGGTTACATATATATATATAGCAAAGATACATGCAATTTCATTGAATGTAAGCATAAAATAAAATAAAATGAGAAGGGAAGGGAATGATATAGATATACCTGTGGTTGTGGCGTGAGGAAAGGAGATTGCATAAGCTGACCTGCCAGCCAGCAACGACCATTTTGGTTAAAAGAAATCAAATAAACGATTTCAGAGGAAACAAACCAATGAAGTAACATCGATCAACTTTTCATTTTTATAAATATATTTCTTAATTAAATACAGATTTTGAAGAACCACAATTACCTTGCTCAAGTAGACCCATATGTCTTGCTCTTGCACTTGCACTTGCACTTGCACAACTCATCATCATCATCATCATCATCAACCAAATTCTTTTATCCATTTCACACAGATCTACTTGCCCTTACTGCATGTACTGAGTTCAGTTGGGGTAGACTATACATACATATACATACATATATATATATATATTCACTTTGAAAAAGAAAGAAAAAAGGGAATCTCAAATCTAAATCTGGAACTTGACTTGATATTTGAAGGTCTATGAAACCATAGACGATGATGCTGCTACAGTAAGTATATCTATCTATCTATCTATATATTTCAAAATAAATACAACTTTTATAACTAACCTTGATTTGAATCATTCATTAATATTATATTATGAACCATTTATTAATTATAT
>NC_037544.1:37476736-37498514 GCF_001531365.2 Cynara cardunculus var. scolymus | reverse complement strand
ATGTATGTATGTATGTATGTATGTATGTATGTATGTATGTATGTATGTATGTATGTATGTATGTATGTATGTATGTATGTATGTATGTATGTACGAATATTTTTAATAAGAAACTTATTTGTGAGAAATAATGAAGACAACCTTATATTATGTGAAAATTATATTTTATTTCAGTAAAGTAGAACAAGTTATATGAGTTGAATGTTTAGGTTCGATCAGTTACACCCATTCACATAATATAATTCACAATTACATTTCTCACGTAAACTCAACTCAACTCAACTATCTATATAATTATACTCAAATGAGAATCATAAATGTTGACTTCTTTTATTATTAATTATTTATTAATAACAAAAAAAGTCGACATTAAACAAAAAATCCAATAATTGCAGACCAGAAAGTAGACCTTCATTCACTAATTTCCTCATCTCTTTCCAACATTTTTAACACTTCAAACCCTACATTCAACTTTTGTTTATTTTTAAATCTTGATTAAACATGGAATTTATACGCAAATCTAACATCGTTTTTGAGTTTTCAAATGTTGCCGAAATCCAGGTCGAAAACGTCAGTGGGTTCCATGGTCTTCGTTGTTTTAAATGTGAAACTATAAAACGTTAAGGGAACTTTGTATAATATTCGATTATTTTTTCATCAACCACAAATAATATTATGCACAAAACCAAAAATGCATCATAAACACAAAACCAATGCCGTCGTACAATGAACCAAACGAATGTACAGTAGATCCAACACTAACAAATAAGTTCCGTTCAGATAAAAAGCATCCATGTACGAATGATTATTGATTCAATCACTTGCAAAAGCTGTGACCAAAGAAATCTGCAACAGCCTGCATCCTGATATTGTACCTATGCCTATGATGCTCAGATTGATTGGAACAATCACAACCCAAATCTTCATCTCAGATTGGAAAATCCGTAGCATAATCATACTTCCCAAAACCCCATTTTACCTTCCCGCTTTTTGGTCCTAAACATCATTCTCTCTCACTACCTCTCACATAAATACTACCCTTCTCAGACTCTGGGATTAACAGAGTTTGTTCAGTTTGGTTTGGATACACTACCCATGCAAAGTTGAAAACAGATAACCAAGTGAGTCGTCAACTTGCACGCCTTTCGATTAATTCCAAGGGAACCGTAGATAGATTAACAGCCAGAAAAATCCTCAAAATGGCCCTGGAAAGACACAAACAGCAACATACTAGAAGAGGAGCGTCGACCCTCAAGATTCACACAAAAAATGGCCTTGCCTAGTCCCTCTCTCTCCTCCATGGCCTAAGTTTCAAAGGGACAATTGCCAAATCTGCACGTTTTCAGACTCGGAAACTGCATTTAAATCTGCAAATAAAGAAAAGATAATATTATGGAATCTTCCATATGCATCAATTTCTTGAAATAAAAGTATGATATGTCGATTACAAACCAAATTTAATCAGCAGCCACTCGACCGGCTGTAGGGTGTGATTCCGTCATTGAAGCTTGTGGAACACAATCATCAACAGCCTAAGAGTTAACCAGCTGCAAAATTTGGGATTTACACAAGAACCACACAAACTTGTTCGTAATAAGAACCATGAAATAAATTGATACACCCGAAAGGAAGAAACTTCACACGTACTTTTGCGCATTTGAGGCTTCTCTGATTAAATTTAGTATGCCCATAGCCGAAATACATAATCATCAAAGTTTTCATAACTTTTTACTCAAATTTTCGGGCCTCTTCCCTTTACACCAGGCACAAAGTCAGATGCGAAATCTAAAGCCGAATGAAGCGCTCTCTGTGATGAATTTGACATAAATGGCAGCATAAGCGTTGGCCTCTGAGAATTCGTCTGTCTGTTGTGGTTGTTTCCAATCTTGGCGTCAACTTTGACACCATCATTGACCTTTACAGTTGAATCGGACTTTGAGCTCTCACCCTCCATGATGCTTAACGGAGATTTTCCAATTCCTTTGACCATCTTGAAAGAAAATCCACCATCGGAATGATCCAACCCGGGTTTTTTACCAAATGACAGAAAGTTTATCCCACGGGGAACTACAAGGGGAGTTTTGGTAATTTCCTTAGAATCTTGAACCACATCAGCAACTACCTTAAGAGATGTGCGGGATTCTAGTGGTGGCTTTTCTTGAGAAAGAAAGCTTATTCCTTTGGGCGGTTGAATAGATAGTTTTGGTGTAGACTCAACTAGATTCCGTTCTGTGTTGGTAGTAACAGATATGGGTATGGAACAAGATTTTTTTTCTATCTTTTCTCTAGAAGAAACATCAATGTTATTCTGCTTTTTAGAACCTGAATTATCTAGGAGGGATGAAGGCTTTCGTTCAGTCTTTGGCTCATTCGAAGCATTTAAGGCTGCTTCACTTGGTTGCGCCTGGAACATAAAAATTGTGAGCACAAAAAAGTCGAAAGCATTTTAGAGCATCTTCAATAAATTCTCAAAACCGAAGATTTTGGAGTTCTTTAATCTTTTTATTTCTCCGGTAGAGGATAAAAATCTCCAAATTTGGAAATTTCTCTAAAATTGAATTTTGAAGAGAGAGAAATGGTTCTTTATTGTCCCGGCCAATAAAATTGAATGTATTATGATTATAATTTCATATAAATTTATTGAATATTATAATAAAATATAATTAAATTTGAAATCTCCAACATGGAGAAACGGCTGAAGTTGAATGTAATTTTTTTTGGAGATTCTAACTTTTGTTTCTCAAGTTTGGAGAAATTGTTGAGAAATCTGTTGGGGATGCTCTTACTTCATTCGATAAAAAAAGACAAATGGCAGAAAATAATACCTCATGAGAAAACATACAATCAGAACCTCGGCTACAGAAACCTTTTGAAATATAGTTATTGCAGGGATATTTGGAGAGTTCATGATCAAATGGACAATCATCGCCTTTCATACAAGAGTGACGAGCAAAATGACAACACGGCTGAACACCAAGAAACATCACACAATATAATTACAACTTTACCAATATTACAATATATGATAGAGAACGATATTTACAATAAGCAACTAAATTTAATCTTTATGACAAAGAATATGCACAAAATACAAAAATCGCATACCTTGGATTTAGTCAACGGGATTGTATCATGAGAGAATTTACACTTCTCACCCTGTCATAATTGAACAGATTTATAGCATTACATAAGTATTAGAATAATAAGTTTGGATTCTAAAAGTGTGATAGAAACCATGAAAATGTATGACAACCTCATGACATCTTCCCTTCAAATAATGACGGCAATATGTAACTTTCTTCTCTTTTATCACCGGTTGAAGTTTCAGCCTTTTGACACCAAGCTTTCTGTTTTTTTCTGCTCGTTTGATTCTATCCTTCCGCTGAAACACGTGATGGTGGTGAAAATTTGGTTGGAGTACTTAAAAATATATGCAAAGAATGAGAAATACAAGTGATTCTTAGAAGTAAATTGTCAAACGACCTTCGACTTAGCCATTATGACGAATAAAAGGTAGGTATCAAAAACATGCATGAACCAAGGAAAATGCAAGAATGTAGTAAATCTTTAATGTCATGCCTTGTTCATTTCTAATTTGAAGTGTCATTTATAGACGATCTTGGTTTTTTTTTTTTTCCTTGATTTGTGCTCTATTGCACTATATTCTCATCGGGCCATCTGTGTAATTATTTCTTCACGCACTTGATTGTCGAAATAATTTGTTACTATATTGACTATGTGATCAATATTAATTCATCTGCTTTTTTTGCCATATCAAGACATACATATTGTAGGTTTACATTTTATTACCAACTTATCTTAATCATTTTTTATTTCCTACCTCCTACGGGGACTAGGGGAATTATGTATTTTTTTCCTTAAGAACTAATATTCGGTGCTAAGATGGTATTAAATTACTAGTTTTAGTAGCTCTTAATAACTTAGGGGTTGTCGGTATGGTTTCGGAAGGTTTTTGTTTGGGAGGGTTTTTTCATAGATGGAAGGAGCGTGTTTTCTAATTAGGAGGGGAATGTTTGAAAAAACTTGGCTTTCTGCATAAAGATCCCCCTAGAAGCTTACCGAATAAGCCACTTTCTATATCATTAAGCCACTAACAGACAGTCATGTATATCTGACTGAATAAGTTGTGAGTCTCATTAAGCTCATTAAGCTGCTAACAAACAGACTCTTAGTCTAATTCGCCTCCATTACATTCACGGAGAGCCAGTTCAAAGTACCTTATAGCGAGAAAGCTCTGCTGTTTTGTCTTTATTAGTTCTTTGTAATAGCTTTACATTTCATTGGGGATCACCGCTACCTAAAGGCCAATAGACAGCCAAAGTAACGGAGAAAATTCTAACCCCATCACGGGACTTACTATAACATCAATTCCGCGTCATCAGTTTCCAATCCGATAAGCTTCTCATTTTCTTTACAGGACACCAGTATGTGTGCATATAAACAGGCACACTCAAGCGCAAACCGTGGAATTTACCGACATAGCAAGCATGGTAAACAGGAAAAAATTGATACATTTAAGGTCATCCATACATTTATAAATTTGCATAAAGGGAATTAAATAAACTAATTAGCTACGTAAGATGCTAATACGAACGTTTTGATGCAAAAGTACAAGGATTTAACATGTATATGAAACCAGCAATATGGATACAGCATATGCGCACCCATTAAGTCCATTTTCATATAAAACTTTGACAAAGTTCATCAAAGTAAATAAAAAGTAACCTTTTTCTTTTCTTTTCTTTCCTTTGTCAAAACCCGCTTCTTTTTCTTCTCATCAGCATCATCCTGTGGTAAAAGAAAATACCAGCTACTAAGGCAACAACAACCAATTGGACATAAAAACAGAATCATTCAAGTATGATGAGAAAGTTTATGAATGAAATTACAAGCACGTTGCTTGTATACTTGAGAAGTATTCTTATAAAAATATCAAATAAGACAGTTAAGAGATAATGGCAGACCGCACCGACTGCAATCAGCCTCTCAAAGAAAAGGTGCGTTCAGGAAAACCCAATGAATCATCTAAGTATCAGATAATCAGAATCACTAATGAGTCGGATCTTTTTCCAAGTCATACAACGTAATAGTGCAAAAAAGTGATTAATTCCAATTTTGCCACATAAGCACTCAAATAGAAGGTTGGTAAAACGGCATTTAAGCACTCACAAAATTGCTTCACTTCAGATTTATGCTATCTCATGCCCTTGTAACTCAAGGCCTTTAATTCCCTTTTATTAATAAAATGACACATTGGGACCAGGATCCTAATATGATCCATAATGTTATTACAGTGTGTTCCAAAGAAAAGAGAGTCATTACCTTGTTAGCAGAAGCATCCGTAACTTCTAGGGAGGCATCCTCAGGGTGTTCACCAAGCATTGTTTGATTTTCAGAGCAGGTTGTTGCATCAATAGACTTCTTCCCCTTCTTGTTTGTTCTTTCTTCTCCAGTGCAAGACCCCTGCCTCTTTCTATTATTTTGGGCTCTATTATCCTGTCATACAAGAAAACCATCCAAGTAGGAGCCAAAAGTAACCATGACAAATTGGGTATCTAGTACTCATGTAATATTGTTTTAATAAATAAAGACAAGAATAACTCTTCAAAATAAACATAGGACTACTTGAACTTTTAAAGACCATACTTGGCTTTTCAATGCAAATAAAACAATCATTGCTCAGCAAATGCAAAAGGAACACTACGTTTTGCAAGAATCATCTAGATTGCTCAAGACAACACCACAACTTTTTCGCAACAACTTTTCTCAAAGCAGGGGGGTCTTCATGGAACAATCTCTCTACTCCTAGGGGAGCAGGGATAGAGCCATAAAATTGTTGATTGTTGCAAAATCTAAACCAAACCAAACCGAAGACGATTAAAATAACACCAAAATATAAGGTTTAAGTAATTTCCAATTTAATTTTATACCTTTTCTACAGTATGTTTTATTATTAATATTTAATAGATTACATAAATTAACCAAAATATAAAAATGTATAAAAAAGGGAATATTTGAGGACCATAAAGTAAAAGTTTAAAGAGAATTAAGCCATGCAAAAATGGAACAGTGACCCCTATTTTGTTCTATCATGTCTTGTGTACCAAACGCACAGTAAATGAATCTATTGGACCATGCTATTACACAATGACAACACAAAATTCCTTCTAATTGTTACTAATTGCTAATGCAATTGCTATAGTTTATCTTCACTAATATTCTTAAATAGGGTTATTGACATATTACAATCCTTAAAAAAATGATTTTGTAGTTAGTTTCTTGTTATTCATTTCTGAGCCTATGATGATTAAAGCATTTAGATCTGCAAGCAACACAACTTAGGGTACTTGAGAAGCCTTATTTCCTGTTAAGGGGGAAGTATGTGCAAGGGTGAAACAAGGCGAGACAGAAAAGGACTGCCAATCATGTGACGAGTGTGCTTAGGCAAGAAAAACTCAGCAGCTTTAGTGGTGCTCGATGGCGATTTATTTGTGAAGATTCATAGTGAAGATGATACCAGCCCTATAGACAACTTGATGCACTTGCATCACAACAAAGGTTTTCCTCTTGAGGATAAAATTCAATATAGATGGGAAGATAGTTGAACTTGTATTCTTGATCAAGCAAAAACATTTCTTAAGAAGTAAGGCCAACATCACTGTAGTGAAATTCCTAAAAGAATTTCCATCAGGTAGACTATGGAAGCAAGTTCAACCTTGTAATATGAATGACAAAAGCTTTATTGTATGAGAAATGTAAAATGACGAATCCAAACCTTCACCGAGGATACACAATCTTGATTCTTGCTTGCACTGTTTTGTAAGCTGCTTTGAAGCGGTGGCACGTGCTCAGGGCATAGCGGTGTACAGCCAGACTCTATACCAGCAGTCTCTTCTGCGGTTTCAAGCCGACCATGAAGCCTTTCAGGATTTACAGCCTGTATTCCGTTAATAGCTATTTCAGAATAATCAACCAGATTTCTTCTGCTTTTACTTACTACTGACACCGTATCTTTACCAACGTCGTCCACCGTGTCTGTAGCTGAGGATATTAAATTGTTGTCAATTAGATGTCCTGGTTCAATACCAATGACATCTTGAGGCTCTAAACCTGTCTTGTCCATAGACGCCATATCATCGTCAAGCATGAAATCCATAAACTCACCCGAAATTTCTCCTTCCTCAACATCCTTATCTATAGGCAGATGAGGGGAAGAGACCATCATATCAGCAAGAGAAATGGGTATCATTGGAAAGCTATCTTGATCTTCGAAGACACTATCATAATTATCCTGGTCTTCTATACTAAAGGAGTTTGAAGGATTTGTGTCAACATTGCAAGAAAGATCCTTCCTTTCTCCTGATGTGTTATCATAACATCCAGTCGATTCCACATGTTTACTGTATAAACCACCTTCTTGGGAACTCAAAATCCTTCTGGTTTCATCTCCAGATATTTCTTCTTGACACACTGAATCGTTAGGCATGGTACCAGTGTCAGCCAAGGGAACATCACCTTTTGTTACTGATCCTAAATTAGTGCCATCTTTATCTACATGACAAGAAATAAGGTCAGAATGACAAATGATTAGCTTGCCGAACCATGCGGCACTTGGCTTTTTTGTTCCAAACAAAATAATGTGCTTGTAAAAAAGCAACAAAAATAATACTACCCTTCATAAGCATGAGTGATTTTGGACAAAAAGTGTCAAGTATGTTTGTCTTTGTAGAATCTACATTTCTACAATTGATCCAATATCACTCACTTTCATCGATTGCAATGTTCTTTTGCATTTAGTCAAAAGAAGTAAGATGGTTGCTGAGAGGAATGAACAGGTCAAAAACTATGGATTTGCGGATAACATATATTATATAGCATAATTTTCAAAACTGAATTGTTCAGGATTATTTGTGAAAGAGATATCCTCCGAACTAATTTGAGGTTCTGAAACGGAAAGGTATACAGTCGTCGTGAAATTGAGTATAATTTCAATCAAAAAATATCAACACAAAACCCAACCTTCGCTAAAACCCCACACAAGAAATCCCCAAAAACTAAGCCAACTACAATTTATGTTAAAAGGATCATTGACTTCAAAATTACAGAAAAGTGTACAGGTTCTGAAACAGAAAGGTGTACCATTGTCATGAGATTGAGTATAGTTTCCATTAAAAAATCATCAACACAAAACGCTACCATCGCTAAAACCCCACACAAGAAATCCCCAAAAATGGAGCCTATTACAATTTATGTTAAAAGAATCATCGACTTCAAAATTACAGAAAGGTGTACAATTTTTTGGTTCTGAAACAGAAAAGTGTACAATCGTCATGAAATTGAGTATAATTTCCATTAAAAAATCAACACAAGGCCCTATCATCGCTAAAACCCCACACAAGAAATCCCAAAAACTGAGCCTACTACAATTTATGTTAAAAGAATCATCGACTTCAAAACTACAGAAAGGTGTACAATTTGAGGTTCTGAAACAGAAAGGTATATAATCATCACGAAGTATAACTTCCACTAATAAATCATCAACACAAAGCCCGATCATCGCTAAAACCCCACACAAGAAATCCCCGAAAATTAAGCCAACTACAATATATGTTAAAAGGATAATTGACTTCAAAACTACAGAAAGGTGTACAATCGTCATGAAATTGAGTATAATTTCCATTAAAAAATCATCAACACAAAGCCCGGTCATCGCTAAAACCCCACACAAGAAATCCCCAAAAATTAAGCCTACTATAATTTACGTTAAAAGGATAATCGACTTTAACACTACATAACGAATCAAATCATGTATGCAAATACAAGTATATACCTGAATCCAGATTGACATTAGAAGAATAGGCATGGCAAACGGACAAAATACGAAGTAAGGTATCGACAGTCCGGCTCCTGAGTGGCCCTCTCCGACGACTGCCCGTTGAGGGATTCGTTTGAGGAAGCGAAACATTTTCTAGGGTTCCCATTACTGATTTCTCCGTCGGCGGAATCGTCACCATCTCAAAGAGAACAAATGTAGAAACCCCCAAAATCAAGCCTGCTACAATTTGTATACGTCGCCACCCCGCCGGTGAAATTCCATGAATAAATAAAAAACAATTTCAACTACCTTTTTATGATTTATTGCAATTTACGACCCTCATCTTTGAAATCTTTGACAAATTTCAATAAATACGATTTTCTTTTACATTTTTATACAAGATATCATCTTCTCCATGTTGAGCAATTGTCCCAAAAGTATTACTACCAAGTTCCTAATGATAACATGGGATATTTGGATGGAATGACAAATTTAAGACACAACAATCCAAACACTGTGTGGTGAATTGGAGGTGTAAGGATAACACGTTGCAGGGTAACGCAGATTCTCATATGAGTTCTCGACTATATAGTCTATGGCATAACCTCCTTTGGATTTCCTGAATGCAATACTGATGGACTACCTTTGATAACAACTTGTCTATATCTCTAATTGAGATTCTGCTAGTTGACGAACGTGAGACCTGTGTTATGATGGAAGCGATGTCCTATGCAAACGAGCTTGGGTTCCATAAAGTGATTTTCAAGCCAAATGTCAAACAAGTCATCGTTGCTGTCAACTTTCGAAGAAGAAAATGAAATGGAATTTTGGAATATTATTTCAAGGTGTTATAGGTTACCCATCAACATGACTCTTACTCTGTCTATTTTATTAGTCAACAAGGTAACGGAGTTGCTCAATGCTCATGCAGTAACACATGCATCTTTTTAAATTCTTGTCCCATGTCCTATTTTGACGTGCCAACTTTGTCTTATTCAATCTATGAACGATGTATGCCTTTTGGAAGCTTGTTAGTGAAGGGTTTCGTTTTTATTTAAAAAAATATATATTTTTGTGATGAAAATATAAATACAACAATTTACAAGGTCTACTACTCACACAACAAATACAAAGCATACAAGAATTCCAACGAATGAAACATAAGGGGTGAGTTATGTAAATATTTGTAACCCCCAAAAAGGGGGGGAGAAGATTACGCAAAATTAGGGCAAAAATTAGGGTTTAACGAGGCTGCTTCGGAACATTTGGATTCCAAGACACTCTATTGGTTCTCCAGTTCTAATCAGGTGATAACGAAACAAATTTTTCTGCATTTCTTCCTTGACTTATTGTTTCCTTTTTAACGCATTATGTTGGTATTTTAATTGTTTGCATTTCAATTGGAGCTACATTCTTTACAGTTTGGAAATTCGTTAAGCCAAGGAATGAATATCCACATAGCGATCAATATAATGTGGGTTTGGATTCATTTTTGCTTATTTACTTCAGTTTTGAGTTTTGAATCAAATACAGTGTTTTTTCTTAGTTGTTTGGCTACTACTATTAGTTTATGCAGAAAGAAAATAAATTATCTGTTTATTGAGTTTAAAGAAATGAATGTCGTGGGTTTAATTTTAAAAGCCAGAGCTAATCCTATAATTCGCTTTCTTAGTTTTCAAATACAATGTTTTTCTCCGTAATTTGGCTACTTTCTATTGATTTATGCACAAAGAAAACACAGTATCTGTTTATTGAGTTCAAAAAGTTAAGAAGGAATGAATGTTGTGGGTTTAATTTTAAAAATCAGACCAAATCCTGTTTTTTGCTTGTTATTTCTCAGGAGTTCGTCTTTGGCATTCATAATGCAAAAATTAATACCTGAAACCCGAAAATGTGGGTGCTGACCATTTGGCCTTCACGCTAAGTGCGAGGAGGCATACTCAAATTGGATCTCATTTCCCACTTTGGCCAAACCAAAACACTAATCAATTAACAAAAAAGAAGGAAAAAGATTATAATAAGACATTAATATTTGTATGGAAAGCAAGATAATATATGAGATTGTTGATCGACGAGCAATTCTTGCATTGAATTGTATGTTAGTATTGTTTCTCTTATAAATGTAGTAAAGTCTGGTCCTTTTATAGTTATAATGAGGGTGTGGGTGTTGGTTCTTGTTGCAATAGTCACAAATGCAGTACCAAATGGGCATTTTCCAATGTTTTTTGCAACTTGTGAATGTTGACAGAATTTTCTGGATGTCCAATTGTATGTAGTCCATTAACACTGTGTAAAGGTTTCTTGGAGATGTTTACTGATTATCACCCCACTAAGCAGCCTTTTACTAACTAAAGTTACCACTACAACTCCATTGGGGGATGATCTGTTGGTTTTGCTTATGTTCATGATTATCCGTCAAAGTTCATAACTCAAACATTTATCCTTACCCATGTAGTCTTTTCCTTCATTACTATTTCAAAATGCATATTTTACATGATGAATATCCATAAGCGAATTGGTTGTTGCGTTAAGTGTCGGGAAGAGCTGATTTGTTGCCTCTTTCTCCATTTGAAGTGAAACTGTAGCCGTAGAATGACGATTTTACTCGAAAGTAATGCTTACATCATTATTTTGGTCTCTCCTTTATTTGAAGTGAAACTGTAGCTGTAGAATGACAATTTGTTGTCTCTTTCTCCATCAGCTTTTAAAACTTTTACGAAGCTCTCTCCATTATCTTGGTCCTCATGCAATTTTGTCTGTATGTAGTAACTTAATCTTGTCTGTATGTAGCAACTTTGTCAGAAAAGACGGGTACTCAATCTTGCTTGCAGTTTCGTCTGTATGTAGCAACTTAACCCAAAAGACATAAGCCAAATTAGAGCTTCCTAATTTATTGCACCAATGTGCATGATTCCCAGCTTTTCTGATCTTGCGCTCTTCTAAATTACATGTAGCGTTGCTCTGTAATTCCCAAATTAGCTATTTTCATTTGATTGTTAGAGCTCTTGATGGAGTTTTTTACCCTCAATCATCACGAGGAAATATGAATGCATTTATTCTTGTGTTCTTCTCTTTTTTCCATTGGCATTGAGCTTCCGCTAATTATTACAACCTCACTCATCAAAGTCCGGTGAAAGTGATTCAGGTGAGGAGAACATGTCTAAAAAGGATCTAGCTCTAAAGAAAGTGACGATCAGATCAATACCTCACATGGGAAGGGATCTATCAAGTTTCTTGGTCCGTCCATTTCTTCCATACAAGTTGATGTGGTGTCTAAGGGATCTCCTGAATAGCACTGCGGAGTAGTGCATTTTCAAAAGCATGTTACTTGTAGGAGTCTCTCTGAGTTCTCTACACTTTTAAGACATCTTATTATGTGTCTAAAGTAGTTCTAGGTCTTGGTGTATATTTTTCAAAGTTACTTATGAAATCTAGTAAATATGACCTTATAGAAGATATATAACCAATCATCCACAATAACTGAATAACATGAACTTCATCTTACACTACTTAGGTTAGATTAGAAATTTAGAATAAAGAATCCATCGGAGGTTGATAATAAACATTAAATAATCAAAGCTGTGTCGTTGATCTTGTATTTAGCGTTCCCCTTTAGGATGTGTTTAGTGTAATGTTGAGCCTCGTATTTTGTATTTGCTTTTAAGCCTCTATCAGTTTCTTGTGGGATATATTGGGTTTGTTTTGTTTGGTTTGTTTTTAGTCACTATTGGTGCCACAGGTGACTCGAGACTCACCATACCAGCATTTTCAATTTTATTAACTTAAAGATTCTCTATTTTGGGTCCATCACATTCACATGTTTATTGATCGAACTTAATTTAGTTTCTTGAACTTTAGTTTCAGATTGTCAATTTATGAAATTTTGGATGAGGAAGAAAGCGAGCCTTTTGTTCTTTTTATAACTCATTGTGCATCATTTTTCTCAGTGTTTCATTTGATGACTACGATCTCGTATATTTCTTCTTCTTATGGCAGAATCCTCAAAAGTCAAAACAAGAATGTTGACCAAAAGGAGAAGATTGATCCTGGCTCTTTTATGGGTATGTGTCTACCTTAGTTTTGTATTTTGGGATTGAAATTAGGTGAAGATCTATCAAATGAAATGATCTTCAATTTGAATTTCATTATTTGGATTCATGCTCCCTCCAAAATGCATGCATCCTTTTGACTAATTTTCTTATACTAATTTTGACTATTTGCATTCTGGAAACTGGAAAGTTTTCCAAGTGCTTGATGGGGGACCCAAATCTTGAGAGACCCATGTGATTAAATGTATGTTTCCCAATTTGAAATGTTTAAGTTTGACAAAATGTTGATAAGTATACAATTATTTTTGAGATGTTGAAGGTTTCTGAACACATCTTGATGTCACTTTCATTTTCTACTTTGGAGGAATTTTCAACCCACTCTATATAAATTTCCCTTTTTCCAGCAACTTTTGCATCTTGACTTTTTGTTCTTGGTTTAATAATTTTTCTCAAATCTTTTAGAAAAAATAATGATTTTGGGTAGGTTTACAACATGATTCCTTTGATGCAACCTTGGCCACATCCATTAATTGTTTGATTTTTGGGTGCTCATCTCACCTTCTTTATACCTTCCTTTTCTTTCCTTTCCTTTTTTATAATCATGATATTTGGCACGTTAAATATATGAGATTTAAGTTCACTTTCATTTATATATATATATATATAGAGAGAGAGAGAGAGAGAGAGAGAGGGGGGGGTCAGGTTCAAGAGAAAAACCGCAAAAAAGGAAAACTGACGAACATCCTAATAACCAATCATCTGTATTGGTATGCAAATGTGCATATGTATGGTATGCACATATGCGTACAAGTAATTTTTCAGATGCACATATGCATAACATGCACACATACATAGAAATCATGAAACATCTTCAATTACTTGTATGCACATATACATACCCAACCGATGACTGGTTATTACTTATTAATGTGTTCCTCGGTTTTTCATTTTCTCGAGGGTTTTCCCCTAAACCTCACACACACACACACGCTCTTTCTCTCTCTCTCTCTCTCTCTCTCTCTCTATATATATATATATATATATATACACACACACATACATATAGGTGGAGGTTAAAATGAACTCACCTTTGTTTACGAAAATATGAGAACATCTTTATCACATGTGATAATACACGTAAGAAACCTGGTGGTGTGTAGGTGACTTGGCCCGCGTCTCTGATTTAGTATCTCATTTGATGGACTACAATATCATATGTGATTGACTAGAGTAAAGAGTGTTCTCACGATTTTGTAAAATGAATGCATTCTTGTTTAAACTCTTCCTTATATATATCTATACACACACACACACACAAGGGGTCGTGTGAGAATGAGAGTTATGGTGAGAACACTTCTGAGCCTTTAGATGTGTTGATTTTTTAATCTAACTCAATCTGTTTTAACAACTTCCAGTACTTTCAATTACATTCATCTACCTTGAACTACATCTATCTTCAAATTTATCTCCACTATAAAGTCATTCTCACGAACTTTTACATAATTTAATTACTTCCACATGTATGAATTTGTTAAAATTTCGGTTATAACAACAAAAATAGATAAATAAAGGTATAAAATTCTTGTGGAGATGGTTGAAACCAGTCTTCTTCTTAATGACATACATTTGATGGTAGGGGTTGTTGCTTTGGTTCCTTTATTTGGAACTTGGAAGGTGGTTGCTTGGAAATTGCTTGGACCTGAAGTGGGATCCACTTGATGTGAAATGTAGAATGTTAAGATATAAAGTTATTATACTATAATTATAATGGTTTATTTATTCTTTTATCATATGTAGATCATAGTCAATTTTTGTGTATTGTACTTGTATTTTTTGGTTAAATATATTGAGTTTTGTGACATTTTATAAGGTCAACAACCTATTGATAATAGGTTTGTATATCAGTTTCATTATTCTTATTTCAGATATACATTAAAACATTTCTTTTTTGTTCTCCTCTATAACATCGTAAATTTCCTTTCTATTGCTCCATCTCTAACCATCATCACCACTTTCCAACGCAACCCATGTTCGCCACCACATCAGTGTGTTTATAGCATGGAATAGAAATCTGTTGTCTTCAAATCTTTAGTGTTTCCTATCTACCAATCATGTAAAGACACGTTATCATTTAATTATGTGAAAGATTAATTAGATATATTTATATTATGTCTTCAAGTAATTAATAGAATATGGATATCATATTTTTATTTTATTTCATAGTATGGTTGATATGACCAAGAGGGGGTTGTGGTGGGGTGAAGTTTAAGGAAGAAAAATGACTTCAAATTAAATTTCATAACATTTTGGATTTTAAAAATTAGATATTTTGGTCCATTTAATATATTGTGTTTTAATGCTAACACAGATTTGAGTGACGACTTTTCAATTATTTGAAAATTTTAGTTAAATTTTTTATAATAATTCTTATTCTCTAAATGACTTCAAGATTTTGAGTTTAACTGATTGATTATTATGGAAATTTTTATTCAATCGAATATAATTACTTTAGAGAAAATACACACATGTCGATTCCTATAAAAGGTACCTTACACTTGCACTATCTGTATTGAAACTCATTTGATTTAATTAAATTCTAATTTATTAAAATTGGATATCGAACTGTAATAAACTTGGATCAGATCTAAACTGTCAATATTCAAATCGAATAGTATTTTTAAGTGAAATGTATGGAGGATTAATTGAATGTTTGGATAATTGGTTTTACAATATTATATGGATCCAATCTGATCTAATAAATAACCAGTAGTAATATAAATGGATAGAACAAGTTCAATCCAATGATTGATTGGATCGGCTGTACAAAGCCAATTTAATGGGACCAATTGTATAATTTCAACATCCAATGAATACTTTGGATTTGATTAATTATGTCAAAAAAACATTGGAAGTGAACCGATCGATACCCTTAAACATGGGGTATGTCCCAACTGTAGAATGGACATGTTTGATGTGAATGGTAGTTACCATATAGAAATAAAATCTCTCGGAATATTAGCAAATGAAGACTCGTACAAGTATACACTTGTCAATCCATTGTGGTCTTTAAACAAGTAGTCTCAACGGTAAAATATCGACTATCGATCTACAAGGACAAGAAAATCCAAATTTTCTTAAGCCAAACCAGAAGACGATTTCAGATGTCGAAACAGAATAAATGTTTTTGAGTTGGTTAATTATAATTACTGATGAAAACAATTGATTAAAAAGGAAGCAATGTTGTAGAGATCAGTTAAGATTTCTAAACAATTAAACCGATAGAACTTTGTGAAAATAACTCATTTACCAACCATCAGCTTGTGTTTAGCACTCTCTAGAGGTTGAGAAAAGCATGCATTCAAAGTTTGAGCAAGAGATGAAAAAGACGGTTGACTCTTCAAATATTTCAGCCGAATATATCTCACAAGTGAGTTTCCATGGTGTTGTAGCAATTCTACATCAATCCTTCAAACTGCATAATAAAATCCAAAAATCAGTGTTTAAATTAGCATTTGTGATCTTATTGTCCAAAATTATCATATTATTAACAAAAGTGAGACTTTTAGCTAAAAAGACTCAACATTTGGATTTTTCGGGAATTAAAGTAACCGAAAACAAATAAAAACTGATGGAAAACATTGACTAAGTTGATGTTTATCACACCCCAAACTAGAATTGTTGTTTATCCCCAAACACCGTAAAGAGACAATTAAAACGACTCAGCATTCAAACAAACGAAATTGCCAATATCGTGGTTTTTACATACATACCTGATACCATACTCTTTATAAGCCAAATAATCATCCACATGCTTAATAAATCAAATGTTTGATGTGTATATACTTTAAAATTAGAAAATGAAAGATTAATGTGAAATGTATATATGAAAAAAAAAACCGAAAACAAGTTTAATTTGATTAGATAAGTAACTGTTAACGAATTTGCATCTTATTTATATCAACTAAAATACGTATTTTTTTAACATTTTAAGATTAAAAAGGATAAAACATAACTTTTATAAAACTATGGTAATTTGGTTATATTTTTAAGGTTAAAAATAAATTAGAAATAACATTTATGATTATTAATTTGATTATTCATTATTTTATAAAATAAAAAGACGTACATAGACATAAAATAACATTTACAATGTTATCAGTCGTCTAAATCAATATATTCGTAAATACAGTCATGTTATTTGTAGATGCTTACTTCATTTTGGGTTACTAATTATTAAATAAAGGTTTGAGAGTATTTCATATGCCTATCACTCTCGTATTCGTGGCTTTCCATCTGCTTCAACACGTAACCCTTCTTGTCATCGAACTATCGACATCAGAAGAATCTACGTGGAAATTTAATATAAGCATAAATAGTCTTGTTTTCCTTCCTACGATAGTGATCGTTTTAAATACATGCATCCAATCCTTAATGTCAATAAAAGAAAAGGCTAGCAACTACGTTTTGAAAACCTTATTAAGGGTATTTTTGGTATTTAATTAAACCCTTTTAGATTATCCATAGAATTAATTGTATAACTTTTCCGGTCTTAACTAATTTTATCCTTATTCTACGCGTGATACCACTGTTTCTTCCAAACAAAAATTACATTTAACTATGCATATCTTATTTTGAATGATTAAGACCTTGGACTATTGTTTTGAACAAAAAAATCATTAAATTTTCTTATTTTAAATGATTAAGTCCTTGAACTATATATTTTGAGTGAAAAATCATTAACCTTTATTTTTTTGAATGAGAAAACTATTAAACTTTCTTATTTTGATTGATTATGTCCTTGAACATTTTTTTAATAAATAAACTATCGCACTTTTAAAAAAATGGTTACCTACATTCTTTTAACCCGAAAAAAATTACATTAACCAACTCAGTAAAAATTCGATGGTTTAATGTATTTATTTAAAAAAAAAAAAAACCAGGGCCTTAATAATTTAAAATGTAAAAGTTTAATGGTTTTTTTGTTCATAAAAATACTTCAGTAATTTAATCATTCAAAATGAGAAAGTTTAATAGTTTTTTCATTAAAAAAAAAATAGGAGTAAACTATTTAAAATGATATATTTTTAGACTTTTCTCTATATTTTAATAAATATATTTTGTTATTAGTTATATATACTTAATAATTATTTGGGTGTTTATATATTTGAAATAATAAAAAGAATGATACATTTAATCTCAAATAAATAAATCAACATTTTTTCCATGTCAAACCAATTTTCCATAAAAGTAATATATTTTAAATGAAAGTTTGTTTTTCTTGAAGAAATTGAAACAATGAAGGTTGATTGATGTTTCTTTATTTTTTCATTAAAACAAATATTTAATTAATTTGGGCCCCCTTTTTTTTTTGATTAATAAAATGATTTTGAAAAAACCTTCTACCATTTTGATGCTACTTTTGATTTGATGGATGACTTTTTATACGAAATTCCCCAAATAAAAACAACAGGATCTCATGTTTTTCGATCTTTCATAGATTTTTTAAAATTTTCTTTAAAAAAAAAAGAATATAAAAGTACGAAATTCTTTTAATATGGAGAAATCCTAAAAAAATATTATAGTAAGAAAAATTCTTTCTTTTATTATATCTTACCAATAAAAATATTGATGTTAAATGTTTATAAGAGAGAAATAATATTTTATTATATGTATAAAATATTTTAATAATATGATCAATTTGTAATCTCTTAAATAAAAAATTTATTGGAGTTGAATGCAATTTATTTTTGAGATATTAAGTTTTTGATTCTTCATTTGGAGGAAAAGAACTTTTATCTCTCCTACTTTCTTCGTTTTAAATATAGTTTTGAGAAAGCTGTTGAAGTAAAATATTGATTCAAATACCCATTTTCTCTATTTTCCCCATTTTGAAGAAGTTTTTGGAGATGCTCTTAGATGATTCAAATCAGGATGTTACTATATCCACCCCTGCATAAGTCAACATTTAATCTTTGATGTAAAAAGGAACATTTAATCATGTTGATATATGTGAGAATGATATTAACATGTAAAGGCGTACATTTAGGTTCGCGTACTCCTTAAAATAGGAATGTTAAGTATTGGTTAATGTTATATGCACATTTTTAATATCAAAATAAGGTTTTCTGGACGAGACAAACTACCTTTAGGTAGGAGCCGCTTTTCCTCTTGTCTATCATGACTTTAGCCCTTAAGACCCTAGATTTAGTCCGGTAATGATAGAACAGAGTAACTTTAAAAGTTTTCATTTTCAATCTATTATTTGAAAGCAGGATTTTTATTATTCTTTTTCATTGTCTTATTTTACAGCAGAGGAGAAGCACCCTTTTTTTATCGACTAAGGATGACAAGCAGCCCGCTTCGCTTCCTCAATTGCTCAAGGAAAGAGAGCCCTAAGCGAGAGAGTTTCGGCAAATCATGTAGCTTGAAAATGTAAAATTCGAGTCTTGATGTTGATTTGCGCAATAAGGAAATTAGTAAGTAAGGGGTACATTTTGTTTAGGATATTTTGAAAATCTAGAAATCAATCTAATGAATTTGATTTAATATTTTAAATAAAAAAAATGAGATAATTAAGTAAACAATTAAACAAAAAAGAAATATGATGTGATGCTTTCTACCATAAACCACTTTTGTATATTTTAACTAACTTTTCCTTTTTTGTTTTTTCTCTTACAAAAATCCATTACGTAACTAATTTGCCATCTCCTACAAAAATCCACAACCTTATGGTTAGAGGTGAGCATAGACGGATACCTGCCCTTTTTGACAGGAACCGGAATCGGAACCAGAACCGACGGTTCTTGAGATATTGGAACCGGAACCGGAACTGGTTAGAGCGGTTCTTAAATTTTTGGAACCGGAACCGCCGGGAACCGGTTCCGGTTTAGAAATAAAAAATAAAACGTTGCCAAAACACTAAATAAATAAGCAATAATACAAATTATATATAATAATGGTTACAAATATTGTTTAACGATTTACAAACCATAATAGACTAATAGAAAATGTTCAAAGTTTAACGATTACATACTATAATGGTAAATTTTCAAAGTTTAACGATTACATACTATGAATCCAAGTGAACACACAATTTAAAAAAATACGAATCATTCTATATGAAGAATTTAGATGAAGAATGAAGATGACGGCGTGCTTTCAAGATGTAAACCTAATATAAATTTGGTATTAAAAAATAATAATAATTTTTTTATTTAAAAATACCGGGTACCCGGCGGGTAACGGTTCCGAAAAATTGAGAACCGGAACCGGAACCATTCTCAATCGGTTCCGTATTTTAGGAACCGGAACCACTCATATCGGTTCTGGTTCCGAAACCGGCGGTTCCAAGGCGGTTCCGGTTCCATAGCCGGGTATCCGGTTCCGCTGCTCACCCTTACTTATGGTATTTCACATGATATGTTAAAAACATTCGTTTGTAACAATTAATTAATTAAAATTAAGTTAATTGTTTATATACTTATTTATACTTTTTTTTTAAAATAATCTATAAAGAATGTAATATAATTTCATTTTATATTTTATAATCAAATCCTTTTGAAAAAAATCCAAACTTTAAAAAACATGTGTCCAACTAAAAGTACCTTAATTCTTAGTATTTCAAAACTATAACATATTTAGTTATTTATTTACATATTGTATATGTTTAATTACAAATAATTAATCATATATTTTTTATTATCAAGAATGGCATTAATTTTCCATATTTACAATAAAATTCTAAACCCTATTGCATCACATGTATAGATGAGTTCACAACTGATATATGCCTATATTATTTTATTAAGCAAATTTAGCAAATGTCTTAAAGTCTTAAAATATTAAATGACCAAAATACCTTTTATACTCATCTTTTCACTTTTTCATTTTTTCACCCCATCATCTCCTCACATACACTCACATTCTCACAACCGATTTTTTTAAAATTATAATTTTAAATTTACATTTTATACTCCTATAATTAATTAATTAATTTACTTTACGTCCTTTACTTTTAAATATTTTATTTTAAACATTTATCAAATTAACATACATAATCGTATATCAATTAAAACATGTTTAAAAAAATACATTTTTATTTTAACAAGTTATACCATTATAATCGTCTCGTTAATACCTTCGAAATGAGTCGAATATTGAATAGTTTTTGACTTAATTATATTATTATATATTATATATACTGTGAAAAAATATTTTTAATATTTACGATTTATACTTTTATAGTTATTTATTTATATATATACTATATATTTTGGGGTTAGGCTGTCCAAATTGCACTGTATATATGTTTTGAATTAACATGTTCTTGGGTTTTTTTGAAATATATATATACATGTATTAATTCTACCTTAATATGAGTTTCTGGACAAGAAAGATGGTAAGCAGGTAAAATTTCATTCTAAAACCCATCTTTTTTTGTCTTTTCATGGCTTATGATCTGTCAAATTTGTAGTTTTCTTTATTGGTTTTGAGTGTTTATCTTAAAACTCAAGTTTCTTGGTTATTTGCTTTTGGTGTAAATCAAATACATTTGTAGAGTCGTTTAAATATGTTGGATTTTAAATATATTGGATTTTAAATATATTGGATTTTAAACTGTCATACAATTTTTTTCATCGATAGTCTGTAATTGAAACCATAACTCTTATTTATTCAAATTGTATTAATATGTAAATACCAAGTGTAACCTATATCATCGTTAAATCTTATCTTATAAAACCAGTGGAGCTTCAAAATTGTTAAAATTCATGGCTTCCGCCGCATTGCGCGGATACACAACTAGTATATATATATATATATATATATATATATGTGTGTGTGTGTGTGTGTGTGTGTGTCCCTGTGAGAGAGAGAGAGGGGTATATATAATACG
>NC_037544.1:37467180-37476581 GCF_001531365.2 Cynara cardunculus var. scolymus | reverse complement strand
ATATATATATATATATATATATATATATATATATATATTTATTTATTTGAGTTTTTGAATTGAATGGATGGTTGTTGTGTTTAATAATCAAAATCAAATAATAAAATTTGTTATATAATTAATTATATATACAATGAATTCATTGTTAGCACTTCCCAACTTCCTTCCTAAACTTTCTTTTAGAAAAATAATAATAATAATGTGTGTTTACAAGACATCTGGATGAATTAAGACACCGTTATTGTAAAGATGGTCTTAATATTCTAGATGATTATTTAATTATTAATTTATGTATGTATACGTATATGTATATGTATATGTATATGTATATGTATATATATGTATAAGAGACACTAATTAGTCACAATCATATATGGTGTTGAATTATGACTAGTCAACAAGGGTGAACACCATTCATTCAACGTTGAATCTTCTCACATCATCATTGGGTCTTTTGTCAATTTTGTTCCTTCCGATCGTAAACCCTACACGCCTACACTAATTATCTAATCTTAACCGATAAATGTTTATCAAGTCACATTACTTTATCATATGAATATGACAAAAACCAAGAATCTTACCGGATAAGAACGAGACAAAAAACAAAAGTCTTACCCAGTAAGTGAAGACGACGACTCTTGCCACGGTAAGAGCTTATCGGGTAAATTATTGCATACAATGTCGTTTTGATGGAATAAAATCTTACCCTGTAAGTAAGTAATAGTGTTGAATTTTGCCGATAAACACTTATCGAAAAAGTTTTTAGTAAACGGCTCCTTAATATCATTAAATAAATAAAAAAATTATTTATATTAATCAAATAAATTATTTTATTTATTAGTTAAATACAATATCTTTCACATAACTTTCTAATCCAAATTTATATATCCACTTAACAATAATCCATAATTAACATTTATTTTTGATTTTTAAATTTTGATTGTCGGCTATAGACTACCATGGCATAAGATAACATGTCAAATCAAACATTTTGTTTATTTTAAAATTCAATATGTAATAATTTTTTTATCGCATTCACATTTCTACAATTTAATCGAAACTGTTCGTTCTTGCAAAATGCTAAAAATGTGTTTTTTAACGTTTTAAAAAGTTATGTTGGTTCAAAACCTTAATCGATCCAAAACTTCATGGACATACTTGAGTGCACACAACATTTTTGCATAAAGTATCATTATATTTTGTTAATTTCTTTAAAACTAATTAAATCAGGTAAAAAGGACATACAATCATTCATATTTTGAATTTTATCTTTTCTCTTGTAAGTTAATTAGTCATCGCCATAGTTTTTTTGCGGCTTATTTAAATGTCTGTTTTTATTAAATCATTAAATCGTAAAGAGACATGACGTGTACCTGATGAATTGATGACGACATTCTTGGGTTCACTCATACATAATTTGAGGGATTAGTTAAAGGTCAAAGAATGTTTGGAATGTTAACGGCACTGCAAAAACAAATGATTTCTACCTACAAAAACCATCCAGAGAAATGTTCATCGGTAATCAATTACTAACGAATTATTGCCCATAAATACCCATCATTCTGATAGAATCCGATGTTTTTCAAGAAAATGTCAACGGATCACCCAGAAAAGTACTTTGGTAATCTGTTACTAATACAAGTTTTCCACCACAATTTACCCATCAATTTTTGTGACAAATCACCCCTTTAACGACATCTAATAGATGTTTGTATGATGTTATGTATATTAATGGTAATATAAGTTGGGCCGTTTACCAAACATTTATATATATGGGTAAGTGTTTACCGACAAAATTCAACATTATCAATTACTTAATTACCAGGTAAGATTCTAATACACCAAAATGATATCAAATGTAAAAATTTACCCAGTAAGCGATAACCGTGGTAAGAATTAGCACTGTCACTTACCGGGTAAAACTCTCGGTACTTGCATTTGCTCTTACCAGGTAAGATTCTTGTTACTTACAAACAAAAGCTAGAATTTTCATGTTTATTTATTTATTTACACACTCATTAAACCTAAAATTTCCTCTCAAAATTTCACGAGACTCATGACAACAAACACTAATTGTATACCTCACATTAACATTTTGTTTGAATGCTTTAAATCGACAAGTTAAATTCATTTTATTTCTTATCTTCTAATCCTCTAAACTAGAATATTACTGACTTCGCCGCTAGAAGTGAGTGTCATTAGGATCCGTCAATTTTTGTTACAATTAAATATTTCATATATTAATGGATACATATAATTATATAAGATGATATAGTTTTTATCTAAAAAAATTCATGAAATTAATTAGTTATTGATATGTTTTGTTATTCAAAATGTTCATCCAAACAGTTTACCACAAAATCAGTTTTTCTTGAAAAATTAATTAAAGACAAGATAGTAAAACAAATGACTTTGTCATTCAAATAATTTATTCAATATACAAAATAAATAATAATTTATCATAATTTAATGAATTACAAATTTCTTAGTGTAATAAGGAAAACTTCAAAAAAAAAACTCAATAAATTATTCCATTTTAAATAATCAAGTCCTTGAGAATGAAAAATATTAATCTTTTTCATTTTAAATGATTAAGTTCTTGAACTATTTTTTGCATGAAAAAACATTAAAATTTCTTATTTTAAATGAAAAAACCATTAAATTTTTTCATTTTAAATGGTTAAGTCTTTGAATTTTTTTTCCAATAAATTAAACCAACAAACTTATAGAAATTGATTACGTACATCATTTTAACCAAAAAGAAGCTACTTGTAATCAATTATCTTTTGATTATCCCTTTTTTGATAGATAAAAAAGAGGGAGATCAATGACAGAGGTCAAAAGCGTATTTGACGATATGAAGAACGAAGGGAAACAAAGAGTGGCAAGGGGGAGTGATACCATTGTTTGCAAGGGGTTTTAATGGAGTAGGGTTTGGCCACGTTAAAATTGATTTAAGTTTGTTTTTACTTAAAAACATTCCTAATCAGTTACATGCAGTTTTTTTTTAATTAAAAGATGTACGTAACTAATTTTTAGAAGTTCGATAGTTTATTTATTCAAAAAAAATGTTTAGAGACTTAGTCGTTCAAATGAGAAAGTTTAATGATTTTTTCATTCAAAAACTTAATCATTCAAAATAAAAAAAATTTAATAATTTAAAAAAAAATTATTCAAAATAAAATAATTCCTTACATTTTTCTAAGCTATTTCCTAATAATTAATAATAAAAACGAAGAATCACTAAATCGATTAGACTCCATATTGACAATCCACTTGTACATGTTAATTAATAATGCTTAAAAGTAAACATTTTGGTTAGGTTTTGTGGCATTGTCAGACAAATAGTCATCTACACGTGGCAAAAATTGAACGGTAACATGTCATCATGCCACGTCATCAAGAATCCTTCTCACTGCTTCTTGGAAGCTTGATTCGTCCCATTCACTTCCCTACATTAAAAAGCCAAGTGTTAAAAAAAAGGAAAATAATTAATAAAATATAAATAACAATCAATCTTTTCAAAATCATATTTTCTGAATTAATATAAAATTAATATAAAACATATGAATATATATTAAATTATATATCAAGTTAATTGGTTATTGCAGCAATATTAAAAAAACAAATTGGACCATACATTTTTTTAATCAATTTTATAATTAAAATATAATTTGTAAATGTTCCTATAAAAATGATATACAACAAAAAAACCAAATATCATCATTAACTGAATTTGAATTTTTAATAATTTGGGGTAAAAAATGTTGTGTTCCAAGAAGCTATAACATTAACTTTAATAACTTGCATGTTTTATTACTTAATTTCTAATTTTATTTTATCACCGTAATATGTACAGTTGATGAACACATTACACATGCACATTATAATTACTATTAACAATGTTTTTAAACGTACGTGTATGAATCATTACAATCAAGTCTTTTAATTAGATTTTCATGTATTCATATTGCAAATGCAGGGTCTTTTTATATATTTGTGGTAAAATAAATTATCAAAGTTTAACTATATGAAGATTTACCTGAATTCTTAATCTCAAAACCACTCGATTCGCCTGAACACCGTTCTCCAACGATGGCGTTCCTGCATCTACGGACACCACGGTGGCATGTTCGACCTGTTTGATGAACTCCAACATCCGAATCACCAGGTCCGTAAGTACCAAATTCCCTCTTGCGTGCACTTCCAACTCCACCACTCGTGATTCGGAACTTGATTCACTAACGTTTCTAATTCGGACGGTTACTCTCTCACCGGAATCTTGATCAAGTACTGCTGCTAGTTTCCCGGAATGCTCACCAGACTCCAAAATCTTGTTTCTTTTGTTAAGCTCCTCGACTTGAGATTTTAAAGATGCTATGTACTCTTTTGTGTTTGATAGCACTGATGCCTTATCCTTCTAAGATCATAAACCATAAATCACAATTTTAGCTAGGTTTCCGAAAGCAAAAATCGTACGATTTTTAGAATATTTTCCTTTTTTTAGTATCAAGTTTACATTTTTCTTAAACAGAAAACAATTCCAAGATAAGGGTTTTCGTGAGACAAATTAGGGTTTGGTTTCTTTTCAACATTTACCATCTTCATTTCATTTCATGGGCAAAGAAATGAAGGTGAGACCTAGCTAGCTATATGAAATGAGAAATGATACCTTGGACCCCGAAGGAAGCAGTGATCTCAAAGCTTGGAAACTTTCATTGAGTTTCTCTCGTCTTTTTCGCTCTGATATCATGTGATGAAGTTGACTGGTTGTCGGCCGTGTTGTTTGGAACATTCGATCTTGTTGGGCTCGAGCCTCACTTAGATTTCGAAAGAATGTAAGTGATCTTCTGCTGAGATTTTGTCGACTAATTTGGTTTCGTTGTTTTGTGGGTCCTAAACATGATCGATATCTCTTAAATGCACTACCATCTTGATGAGGTGTTTGAAGCTGTTGGGATGAAGAAGAACAGGGGGAAGGAGAAGAAGAAATGGCTGTAAGAATTGCTCTTGTCATTGCAGCTTCTTCATTTTCTCGTAAAGGCATCAATTGACTGCTTCTAATTTGGTCAAGAACTTGTTGAAGAGGATCTTGCGATCTTATTCTGGAAGAAGCTGGTGTTTGATTTGGTGCTTGTTGATCCAAAAATGCTTCTTTTGGAGCAAATATCGTCTCCGGTATATAAGAAGTTGTTTGAAGCATGTTGAAGAGAAAAGGTGAGTACTCGGAACCATTTTCGATGGATAATGATCTTAGAGACGATGAAGAAGATGAAACTCGACCCTGATCAAGTGGTTGTGGAAGCATTTCTTGTGGGAAATCTCCAGGAAACAATCTCTTTAACTTGATTTCGAAGTCAATCTACATTCAAAACCCAGAAAACAGTTGAAGATCAATATGGGAATTGAAGATGAATTGCAAATATTCAAGAAAGATGATCCTCATGAGATATGATTTCTTACTTGGGAGGTGCCATTGGACATGCCAATCTCAATCTCTCCATTCTTGCACCCCATAAAAATTACAGTCTGTAATGGAAGTCTGTCATTGTTCATTTGTATCATGAAATTACAGGCTCGATCTGAATCGATTGGTTTCAACCATTTCATTTCTATTTCGTGGGCGTAATTCACGGGTTGGCCGCTTTTACCCACTCGAGATCATGATGGAACAACAAATGACTAGCATTTGCATATCCTTAACGAAAACAAGATAAAAATGAAATGAAACCGGATATATATAAACAGATCGAATCTTGAGCTTAATATACACATTTTACATACCTCATTCCTAGATCCCTACAAGTAAAAGATAGGGATAAAAAATCAAATCTTGATCTTGCATGCATGCATCAAGAAATCACATCTTTTCATGATTAATTACCAAACAATGATAAGAATTAATTAATTAATCTGGAGTGTAATTACTTGATAAAATTGTTGTTGTTGAGCATTCCATGTCAATCTTAAAAGCTCCAAGCCTTTACGCTCCATGTATGGAAGATTGTTCTTGAATGCAAACCCTGGAACATGTACCCCCCTAGCATGCATACATACATTACAGAAATCAATCAAATTGTAATCCCATGTTAAAAACATATAATTATAGGAAATTAAAAGAGATTGCATATAGATTTCTTGTTCTTACCCACTGTAATTATCAATCAAGAACGTTGACTTCTGGTACTCAAGAAAAGACCTCATGCCCAGACTCCCAGCAGATGATGAGCTTGCTTGATTGTTCCCATCTTTGTAAACTCCATCGATGAAGATCAAACAACTGTGATTTTGCATCGGTATTAATAGAAAGATTAAAACAACATGCTAATTACATTCGTACATATACATATACATATGTGTGTCTATATATATATATATATATAATAAAGAGAATCAATCGAGCTAGCATGAGAGATGGATGTAGTACTTGGAAGGATGAGGGAAGTGAGACCAGAGGCAAACGTATGTGCATCCAAAAGAGTCGACCATTTGTTGAAGCAAACTGGATCTTTCTGTTTCCTGAAGGTTGAAAATGGAGTCCATCTTCGGAATTGGATGACTTCCTCAAAAAACCCAGTTGTACTCTTTTGGGGTTGGTGTGTATATATATACATATATACATATATGCATGTGTATGTATATGTATATATATATATATATATGTATACAGGATGGAATCAGGTGATGAGGAAAACTGATGATCTTATCTTAGATGGGAATCCATTCATGGAGATCGTGTTGAGGATTTCTTCCATGGATGGTCCGTTATGTGAACACACTAAATTAATCTTCAATTGACTTAGTTCAGAAATTCACACACACACTTAAAGAAAAGGGTACTCTGTGTGGAGGATGATGGTTATAAAATTAAAAATTGGTTATATATATATATATTATATATATTTTCCGTATACCAAGGTCTCTTTCACTCTTTTCAATTCTTTCTAAATCATTCTTTTTTCTCATCCTTATTATTATTCTTTTAAACTTAGTTATTATTTTCGTATTAAATTCTGAGATTTATTAGATCCAAAATTATATTTCCATATAACCATATATTTCATATATTATGAAATATAATTTCCATATTGGATCGTAATATCTACAAAAACTACATTACAAAAATAACTACCAAATTGTTCCATATAATTCCATTATAAGACTTGTAATTATAACAAGTATTCAAGTACAAATAATATCACATCATTCCAAAATCTATATGCAGGCAATAATAAATTTCTTAATAATTTTCCTTTCCCTTATCATCAGATTATGTCTGACCAGTAATGCATATTTTAAAACACCAAAATGAGGGTTAAACCTTGAGGCTAGTGAAAAATCTCTTTGATTGCTATTACAGTGTGAAAATCACCAAAACGTTTTTATAAAATCCATATTTGTATAAGTAACAAATAAATAACGTTTTATCAAAACAAACTTTTTTTGTCGCATCAATAAGATGAGGCATCACTCATTTATCGTGTCAAACAACCAAATAAACCCTTTATTGCATAACACATAAACTTATCGCATTATATAGATTAAACTATAATTTTCTCGCATCCCGATAGGTGAGACAACCCCATTTCCTCGCAACACACTGGTACAAGAACCCATCTCATCGCATTACACTGGTGCGATAAACCCAATTTTTCACATCATTAAAATGCGATAAGTCAACCTGTCGCACAAGGATGCGACAAACTCCCTTCTCGCATCACAAGGATGCGACAAAGTCAAGTCATCGCATCATAAATATGTGATAACTCAAAGTCATCGCATCATAAGGATGTGACAACAGATTGTCTTATGATCAAAATCTCAATTTTCATATTCATTTGATTATGTTACCCTTATCCCATAATACGTCTCTATTGATTATGCCACCCTTATCTCAAAATACGTCTCTCCTGATTATGTCACCCTTATATCAAAAATACACATCTCCTAATTAGTCATTTTTATTCTAATCATTTGATATTAACATATCAAAATACAAAATTATGCTAATAATAGCATAACATCAGTTCCAAAACTTCCCACATAAAGAACCATACGGTTCTGTTTTAATTATTGTAAGATGAAAGTTTATATAATAAACTCACCTTAATTCACAGAGATGAAAACAAACAACAAAACAAACAATCAAATTAAGAATCACAAAATTCTATTCTTCTTTCTTCCCTTATTGGTTTTTGTTTTCTCTTGGACTCAAAAACACATATAAGCTTTCTCACAAACTTTTTCTTACTTCCTTCACAATCCCCCGTAAGATAACACAAATATCTCATGTAAATATGCATAATTAAATATGAGGCGGTGTGGGGTTTAAAACAATTAAGCATATAATTAACCAAATAAACCCCTCAAGTTGCCATCCTTATTCAAAAACAACTCCAAACTTTATACCTTTGTTTGGTTTAGTTTATTACATCATTTTTGTATTGAGACAATATCTTGAAGACTTGAATGTACGTATGTTTTAGCCCAATACAAACCATGAAAGTATCTTCGAAGTTTTTACAGCAAGTTTTCACAAAATATAAGAATATCTTTACTTTTTCTCATATTTTCAAAAAAAAAAAACTATTCTCATTAAAACCCAACCCCATATACATATGAGTTCAACTGCGATCCATAAATATCTTGAGAAGTGGGGAATCATCAATTTCATGTATCCTTTGTAATAAATATCACTCAATAATCATGAATATTATTCATCATAAATGATATATGAAATAGGTGCATGGTTCCCCTGTTTTAAAAATATTTACAATTTTCATATGAACATGCCTATATATATGTGCGCGTATGTGTAGAGAGAGACATAGAGTTGTGAGTGTTTAGTTCAAATGAGAAATACCCGATTATAATACCTTAAGAATTAACCTCATCCTCTCATTTAACCTTAAATAGATTACATGACTTTAAATCATTTTTTAAAAGAAAAAGGGTATTAAAGTAATTTGAAACCATATATATTTAAAACCTTATCAATCTTCAAATTTAGTTTATGAATTGAAATTATCTCAATTTTTTTCTTCAAAATCGACCTCCACCGTCATGAAATGTGTCTTTGATTTCCATGAACGACTCTCCTCCTCCATATATTGTTGCTCATTAATGTTTTCTTTTTGAAGTATATAATATTTATATACGGCAAATGAAACAAATAAACTCACATACCCTCATCACCTATGGTGAGGTTTGAACCCTTAACCTCCTAGAAGGCCAATGACTATGATACCGCTAGGCCAAAGACCTTTTGGTTTGCTCATTAATGTTATGGTCTAATGGTGATCAATTTGAAGGGTTCAAGCACGAAATAGTGGATCTATTCCCCTTTTCATCTTCGACAAACATGAACATGAATTATTTCTAACAAAAAAAAAAAAAAAAAA
>NC_037544.1:37427966-37465802 GCF_001531365.2 Cynara cardunculus var. scolymus | reverse complement strand
ATGATAAAAAGTTATATATAATAAAATATATGATATAATTAGTGAGGGATCAAAATGCATGATATATATACTCGTAATTAATAATATTCATAATTAATACAAGTTTATTCAATATAAATAATATATGAAATAGTTTGCTTCCATATTCTTATTTCTTAAAATGTTTATGACACCCATTCAAATTTCCTCTCTTTCTATCTATATATTTTGAAATTTCTATTAATGACTCAATATTGATGATTAATTGTTGTAAATATCCAAAAATTAAATTAAATAATATACGTATATCATATTAGTATAAATTTTGCAAATAAATCACAAGCATCCGTGATAATCTTTTATAAATATTCAAATCATAACAAACTATTTTTATCATTTTTATAAATATCTCAATTAATTGATTTATATGGTTTCTACTAATAGTTGAGTTTGTAAGAAATCCCTTCTCTCTCTATATATATATATACATATTTGGGCAACTAGTTAATTATCAACAACTCTAACTGGCCCCACACGAAACTCGCCTCCAATGACACTAATGTGAGGGGTATTTTTCACTCAACTCAACGGTTGAGGCTAGTGGGGCCTAAGATCGAACCCTGGACCTGTTATGTATTTGGGTAAAGTCTGTTCATCCCTTTGTCAACCGAGCTACACGACAGATGCTATATATATACATATACATACATATATATTATATTATATGTGTACGTATGTATGTATGTATGTATACATACATATAGATGTACATACACACCTATGTGACTTTAGGAGATGGATTTTGTAGCCCTTAGAAAATTGACATATACATACAGTGTGATGATTGTAATGGAATTTAGATATTGAAAAGTAGCGTGTTGTTTTGCGGGGGGTGAGATGGAGGAGGAAGAAGCAGCAGCAATTGGAGGTTAGTCAGTGGTCAGCCAGCCAGCCAGCCAGCCAGCCAGCCAGGAACAGAAAAGTAGGGAGTCAAAGGTCAAACATTTCAAGATCTCCCCAAGTGGGGTCAAACCGGGGCCATTTTGTCATATGTTTTCTCCTTATTTTGAATATTACATTTTATTTTGTTTAATTATACACATCACTATCTCATAAATAATCATCCTCCAATTTGCTTTTCCTTTTTCTTTCTTCTCCCTTAGTTTTCCATTAAATCCTGTTAAAATAAAGTTGTGTGTATATTAATTTATTTATATAGATTAGAGACCGATTGGGTTAGACCAAGTCGGGACCAAAACAGTCCCGGCCCCAATTTTCCTTCTCGTAACCCATCCCGGTCCCAACCAAAATACCAAGACCCGGTCTCTAGCTATGCGACCAGTCCCAGGCCGGACCCATATCTTTTTCTCCCCTAAATCAATTTTGAATGTAAAAAAATATTATTTGATTTTTTTTTGAACAACATCGTATTGAAATACACTTTAAAATCCCCAATTAGGTCATTCTTTAAAAATATTTTTTAATTTTTTTATACAAAAACATTATAGATGTTCTTATAGTTACTATTTTTTAGATCTAGTATTGGTACACTTGCAAAACTTGAAAATTGCAAAAAAAAACTTGTAGTTTTGGTAAAAAAAATTAATTTTTTTTTAGAAATATCGCAAAGCTTAATATATATATATATATATATATATAATTTATAAAAACTTAATTTTTCTAAAAATCGGGTGGTCCATGAAAGTTCCTCAAAATCATAACCGGTTACGAATGATCGGGACAGTTCCGATCCCAAGTTGGTCCCTGTCCTCCGCTGGTTCCAGGCTCGGGCCGATCCCATTTAGCCATCTCTAGTATAAGTTTAGAAGGTTTTTTTTTTTTGGGGGGGGGGGGTCATAGATGGAAACAAGATGTTTTTAATTGAGAGGGACAAATTTGAATTTTTTTTGCTTTTTGCATAAAATTTTCCAAAAAACTTGCTGAATAAGTCACTTTCTATATCATTAAGCCAATACCAAACAGTCATGTATAACCGACCTAATAAGCTATGAGTCCCATAAAGCCTATTAAGCTACTAACAAACAAACGCTAAACCTTTTTTCTATGTAACAAAGTGTCATTCTAAATCTTGATATATTATTAAAGTTATAAAAAAAATCTATTAATCAAGCTTAAATTTGGTTTAGAACTGAAACATAACCGACAACTCCAACTGGTTCCACATAAAATTCACGTCCAAGGACACCAATGTGAATGAGCATTTTTTAACTCACTCAATGACTCAAGCTTGCTGAAGGCTTAAGATCAAAACAAACATCGTGTTTTTCTTATCAAGATACGAGTTAAATTACACAATTAGACACTATTGATTATCCTTTAAATGCCTCAAGACTTGCATATGAAGGGATGGTCAACACTTGTGACGATTATTCATCACTCGAAAGTATTGATGTATAAAACACACCGAAAATACTTACAACTAAAAGTTCCGTTTAATGAATTTGATAAGTAACACTTGACCACCAATGCATTAAAGAAAATAGGTTTTTGGAATAGATCTTAAAAAAAGTTATTGAAACTGGCTAGTATGGTTTTTGTCTTCTTAGTTTCAGTTGTTTCTAGACCAAACTGAACCCAACAACCAAATATCTCGAAGAACCGATAATTGATATTCATATATTCCTAGCCATATTTGGTCTAATTTAGTCCTATGGTTTTCGTTGTTTGAACCAAGTTTTGCGAAACCCTAATTGGTGGGAGAGCGTTTTTTTAATAATGTACAACAGAGATGCATAAGACCCGGTTTTTCGAGCCTTCCAATCCTGTTTTAAGCAATCAAAAAAAATCCTAGGCATTTTTTCAGGCCCATGTGGGGTTGGGCTTCGGGTGTAAAAAGAGACTCGATAAAATTGTTTTCCACTGAGGTTTTCCGGCCTTGACATGGGTTTTCAGGTTTTATCGAGCTTTAAATGCGTTGGTTTGTCCAAGTCATGGTTCGGGATTTCTGGGCAGGCTTCAGATTTAGGATATTTTCTTAATCTCTAGTCTACAATGTCAAGAATTAAAATAACCAATCCATGGTTCAAAGAATAACTTTCTCTTCCTATTTTTTATTTCTAGTATTTCTCGATATAATTGCACAATCATGTTTACATATTCTTTAATTATTTGTTGATTGATTAATTCTATAACGAAGTTCAAGCATTACGTATAATGTATACACGTGTGTATGAGTGTGGAAATATATAAAATTGGGCCCATTGTTTGTTTCCGAGTGAACCTAGCTATCGATTCCCATCACGCATCATATATTCCTCTGCAAACCAATCAAAACCGCAAATGCTTTCAAAAACCGAGTCTTAACTTATTGTCATGTAACATGTCAACCTCTATCATATGCATTCGATTGATTTGTCGATCTTGAAATTAATTTACTCCGCGACTTCTTTCTATCGTCATTTTTAATTTCAAAAGTTGTCATTCACGAACTCAAACTTCAAACAAACGTTTCTTTTCCACGGAACGTTATATTTCGTAGAACAAGATCATATATTGCCCATTATATCTCAAGATTCTAACTCATTTGACTTTTGAAACTCAAAAGTAACTCAAATCAAGCATACAATGATCATGCAATTAGATGATAGTTCAAGGGGGTAAAGTGAAACTTTAAAGGGTCCAATTTCCTTCACTTGAAATTTTCAATAGCCCCCCTCCCTTTCACTATCAAAACTAATATTGGCCGGTTTCACACTTCAAAAATTCATGTGGCCTTAAAATGGCTTAATGGTTCCAAGTTGTTTAGACAACTATATATATCACTGGTGGAGACGCATCCATTCATACTCTTTTGTGAATTTCATTATCAAAAAAGTCATCTTAATAAGACCTGATTATTATATTAGATGTCTTAATTAAATTAACGATTGGAGAAGCATCAAGGTTGTTTCTATTTATTCATCTATGAATAATAAATTTGTATACAAAGGACAAGATATCTAGACGTTAAATGAGGTATCAGATGGACCACAAAAGTATAATCGATGCACATTGAATAAGCGGATTACATGATGTGATGAGATCACACATTCACTGCATTGAATATATAATTGACATTTGAAAGTCAAGTTAATAAGTGTTATTGTGCATTGGTCTTATTACGACACCGAACTCTTATATCAATCATCTAGCGGGACACTTTCGTACCTTATTTAACCTATCACACGATGCTACCCGGGGAGGTACTAGTTACAAACCCTTTTTGCACAAAAATGAAATTACGATTTATGCATCAATTTTAGTTAGATGTAAAATAATGAAGTTTAACAAGTTTGAAGTTTTAGAATGGGAAAATTGCACCAAAATGAAACCAACTTTCACCTAATTCCTATTTAGGGAACCAACTTTTATAATAGTCATTTCGGGGAACCAACTTGTACCTGATTCCTATTTTGGGGAACCAATTTTCAAAATCGTCATTTTGGGTAACCAACTTGCAAAATAATTATACAAAAATAACTAAAATTCGTTTTTTTTTTCCAAAAATTAATACAATAAAATCTATTTTTCATTTTAAATCTCGTTTTTTTAATTCAGATATCAAATTGAACATTTAAAAAAAAATCCAAATTACCACAATAAAAATTATTTTTTACTAATGCAAAAAAAAAAAAATTTAATAGAAAAAAAATTAATTGATACGGATTGGTTATATATAAAAATCTTGAATGTGATATTTAATATTTATTTTTTATTACATTAATTAATTTTTTTCTATTAATTTGATTTTTTTTGCATTAGTAAAAAACAATTTTTATTGTGGTAATATTGGATTTTTTTTAAATGTTCAATTTGATATCTGAATTAAAAAAACGAGATTTGAAATGAAAAATATATTTTATTACATTAATTTTTGGAAAAAAAACGAATTTTAGTTATTTTTTTATAATTATTTTGCAAGTTGGTTTCCCAAAATAAGAATCAGGTGAAAGTTGGTTCCCTAAATGACGATTTTGAAAGTTGGTTCCCCAAAACAAAAATCAGGTGAAAGTTGGTTCCATTTTGATACAATTTTTTCTTTTAAAATAAAAATAGTGCAAACACAAAATGTTTCTATAATCTGCACTATTCATATATGGCTCTATGGCTAGAGCTCTAGTCCAACAAGGTAGCATTATGCATATGTTAAATCATAAGGCCCTATAACTACAAGGATGATGACTGATTGGTTTGTGCTTGGCTTTAAAGATCAAAAGTACCAGGAGGTCCCAAGTTCAAATTCAATGATAAATAAAAATCTGTTTGTGGCCACAGAGGTTCAAATGCGGTGACTTCGGACTATCTGCAAAGCAGGTGGTCGCCCTGGGATTAATTGGCTCGCATAGCGGGTTGTACATCCAGGTTAATCAAAAAAAAAAAAAATCATAAGGCCCTATGGTTACAGACTTAGTCCAACCAGTGTAGCCTTATGATGCATTGTGAAATCATAAGAGGCTTTTGTGCGTAAAAAAAATATAGACTACATCCAAAAGAAAGTATATCCTATGCTTGTGGATTGACTTTTACTAACTCTTAGTTTAACGTTTTCGTTCAAATATAATATTTTTAAGCATCTATTTAAAACAAGGAAGACGGAAAGGAATACAGAGTAATTGCATAGTAGATATAAAAATAGCACTAAAACCGTAGGACAACATGATGTGTTGGGTCATAGGCTTGCACCAGTAGCAAAAAAAAACTCGTTAGGCTTACATAAATATATTTACAGGTATAATGAAAATTTCACCGTATTGTGTTGCTTTGAACCATGAAACACTTTTCTTTCTGCTTTTTTATTTTTATAAATAACTGATATATTGTATACGATTATAAAAACTATAATTATAACAATAATCCAAATTTTTTTAAAATAAAACAAGATTATAACACTTAAAAATACGATTTGCGTTATTTTTAATTAGTTGTACATTGCATTGAAAAGTTGTATTCATGTGTGCAATTGCTATTTTTATTTTACAATTTATAAATCAAATTATTTATATGGGCTAGTATTTAGTGGGCCGGACTATTGTTTTGTTGGTCTCCAAAGTTAGGTCGATGAATTGTAAGAGAAGATATATTTCATCCATATATTTTATTGAGAAAATTACCATTTTAGTCCTTGCAGTTTATTAATAATTTCTATTTATGTCCCTGTGATCTAGGAATTGAGACTTTCATCTCTATGATTTGTAATTTAATGTTATTTTGTTCTTAGAATAATTCCTACCTATAAGTATAAAGGACTAAAATTGTAAAATATGGGACCAAAACAACAATAAGTTATAAACCAACAAAGATAAAAGAGGACAAAAACTGTAACTTTTAACAAACCAAAGGGACTAAAAACGTAATACCCTCTATTTTATTTAACTTTTTTCTTTTCCGATCTCGATCAGCCTTCAATTTTTGTGTTCTTCACGTTCTGAGGTAAGCATCAAGAACCCTAGAAAAATCGATTCATTGATTGTTCTTATTTCATACTAACCCTGTAAATATACCTCCATACATACATTCGTGTTTGGAATATATTTGTATTACATTTGTGTGATTTGGAGATGACGTCTCAAACGAAAGAACCAAGTTTAAATAAGCTCGATTATCTTTCGCCAGTGTCAAAGGTTTGTACGAAGCTTGAATCACACTTAGGGTTTGGGGATAAAGTTTTGGCGGAGTTTATTACTGAGTTGGCCGAAAGTGTGATACTGCAGATGAATTTGATAGTAGGTTGAAAGAAAACGGGGCCGAGATGCCTGATTACTTTGTTCGCACTTTGTTGACCATAATTCACGCGATTTTGCCCCCAAAACGAAGTCCAAATCTGATAAGGAGGCTAGTAAGAAGGACGATAATTACTTTGTTCGCACTTTGTGGTTGTTTCTTGTATTAATATATTAGCAGCTTGGTAAATATGGTTGTTTTTCACAATTGCTATTTTTTTTTTTGGTAAATTATGTTTTTCGTCCCTGTGTTTGAAAATTTATGCAAGTGTCTTGTGCATTTGTGTAAAACTCCAACTAAAATGGGAACTCAATAGAAAAAATGGCTAACAAGTAAAGTTGGTTGGAAAGATCGAATATTCTAGTAAATTTCCCGAACATGGGTGTAGAAAGTGGTAATTGACTCCATACAATTTTATACTATTTTCGCTAGTGTACAGGCTGAGATTGACGATACTCCACCGCCGCTGCCACCACCAACACCACCGCCATGGTTAGACATGGGGTTTCATCGATCATAAGCAACCGTAGAGAAGATTCAAGGCGCAGAGAGTCGGAGGTGGTCATCTTTGCGTAATAATTCGTAATCTTTTTGTAAATTTTCGTAATTGTTTTGCAATTACGTAATCTCTACGTTTCACATACGAAAGACGTCCCTTAAGTTAACACCGTCATTTTATAAATTCTCAGGAAACATTGTTGATACAAAATCATGAAAATTGTTACATTTTTCGTTTAATTTCCCTAACCAAGAATCGGAATGCTTTGTTCATGGCTGAAGAAATTATTAGGATCGAACTCAGTCTTAATCGTCACTAATCTCTTGAAGTTATCTTTGAAATACCTTCTTCCCCATAAACTCGCCTTCTCGAAACTCGTATTTCTGCCATTTTTATCGTTCATTCCGAGGTCAAGATCTCTGTAATTCACATAAGCTTCTCTTGGATTCATCGATACATACTGACCCATGTATTTATACAGCTTCTGAATCACACCCACATGATCACTTTCCGTTTCCGATCCAGAGTCGGTCCATGTCGTCACATATTGAATCTTGAAAAGTATGCCTTTTCTATGCGGGAATGGAATCGATGATTCCGGTATCTCGCTCATCTTTCCGCCGTATGGATTCCAAATCATGAAAGGGCTCTCTTTTTCGAACAATATCTTCCAAATCCCTTCTAATCCTGTTTCTGAGATTGGGGTCTTCACGAAATCCGATTTCGCTTTGAAGGAATTCAAGAAAGTTGGCTTTCCAGTGAGGAGGACGGAGGGTGGAGTGTTTCTTGGGTAGCCAGCGATGAACAAAACCGACTCAATCCAACTCATTTCGATACAATCCACTTTCGCTAGTCCCAGCTCCGGGAACTTGCGGTTCGTGATTTCCAAAAGCTGGTTAGCGCCACCGAGGAACAACGCGTTGTACGTTGTAGTTATGGTTCTATTAGTCGTACCATCGGTGGCTTTGATGATGACTCGGGCGAAAAGATCTTGATCGATTTCGTTACCGACTTGTTGCCATTTGTAAAGAGTCTTTGTGGCATTTTGTTCTAATGTTCGTGTAACGTCGAACACGGTGACGGTGGCGGGAACCGGGACGAGCTTCAGTTTCCACGAAACAATGGCTCCAAAACTGCCGCCACCACCACCTCGTATTGCCCAGAAGACGTCTTCCCCCATTGACTTCCTATCGAGAATTTCGCCATTGGCGTTGATGATTTTCGCATCTAAAGCGTTATCGGCCGCAATCCCGTATTTCCTCATCATGGCCCCGTACCCACCTCCCGTAACGAGCCCGCCAACGCCCAGACTCGTACAAATCCCCGCCGGAACCCCGAGAGTCTTACTCTTCTCCGCCACCCAATAGTAAACTTCACCGATTGTCGCACCGACCTCCGCCCAAACGGAGTTCCCGGCAACGTCAACGTTAACCGCACGCATTTTTGATAGATCGATAACGACGAAGGGAGGATCCATAACGGATGTGTACGAGATCCCTTCGTAATCATGGCCTCCGCTTCTGAACCGAAGATGAATCCCGAGCTTCTTGGCGCAAATCACCGCGGTTTGGATGTGGGTTTCGTTCAACGGGGTGAAGATGAGATCGGGTTTTGGAGTTGACGGTGTCGTGAATCGGAGATTAATGGCTCGGGAATGGAGAAGGGGTATGAATGCGGTGTCATTTGGCGTGAAGAAAGTATGGGGGGCTAGAATGGAAGAAATGCAGCCATGGAAGGCATCTTGAATTCCATTTGAAGATGAGAATGGAATCAGTGATAGAAGGAAGAAGAAAAGAAATCTTGAAGACAACATTTTTTTTATATGTGCATGCATGTTTTTAGACCAGTGGGTTTGTGCCATACTTGTATGTGAGTAAACTACATTTTTAGTCCCTGTAGTTTATTTAAAATTGTGAATTTCGTTCTTGTATTATTAAAATTACGGTTTCGTCTCTGTAGTTTGAAACTTAAGGTTGTTTACCAAACGATTACTTAGTAAATGCTTACGAATAAGCGTTCTTACTTACAGGACGATAAGAACCAGTGTCGTTGTATAAGAACACAAAGAGACTGAAATTCTTATACAAACTTTCTACAATGTCAAAACTACACCTTTTGATTATAAGAACCTGCTCTAAATGAGAGTTTCGACTCTCAACAGTAAATATTTACCAGACAAATGCTTGGGTAAACGATCCCTTATTTTGCTTGTTCCTAAAACAATTCATTACAATTAAGGCAATCTAAACCACAATTTCAACAAACTATAGGGACTAAAAAATAAAAATCCCGTTTCTTGTTTATATGGACTTTGGTTTGACCAAATAAATGCGATTTTATGGCCTTTTCTTCTTGTAATTTTGTAGTATTATATTCTTTTAATGAATCGTATTTCCAAGAGAACTACAAACTAATAATATTCATAAATGATATTTAAGAGTTTCTCCATAAGAATTACAAAAATAGGTATGAATAGATTTTGGAGATTTTTTTATTTTATAAATATATTAAATTTATAACGTTTTCTAGACAAAGAAAACAGGATCTAATTTTTCTATTTGGGAAAATGCTCATAATTTATTTCTACAAGAATAGATGCTTAGGATTTTTATTGATTTTCATACTGGATTAAAAACCCGTAAAATTAAAGTTTGACCTCTGAAATAGTCAATTGTACCAGTTTGACAAATAAAGTACATTTTTTAAAAAATGAAATCGATCTTTTGAGCAAAACACAAGACAATCTCTTAGCCAAGTATTTTTAACCGAATTATACAGTTTTAATTGTTTGGTTGATTTTGATAGATTTTTAAGTTTTTTTTTTTTCTTTTGTTGATTTCATGTGACTTTTTCGGTTTTTTAATTGGTGTCTCTTATATCTTCCAAAATCCCGAAGCACCTTCAAAGTTTAAGGTATGCAACTTTCATACCGGAAAAACCTGTACCTGCAAAAATCGGTTGAATAGGTATAACGGCTCCCCACCTAGGCGTCGTTCATGGGTTTTCCCTGAATAGAAGGTATGTTAATTATTTCTCTACTTCCTTTAGAGGAGAAAGATGGCAAGTTAATTTGTGAACATTATTATGATTTATGAATATTACAAAAATTTTGTAAGCTTGTTTGAGTATCAAATTAAATATTTTAATGATATAATTAATTCTACTCTACAAAATATAGAAACTATTGTTGTTAAATGTAATTATTTATGAAAATTGTTCTAAGAGCAACTACTGATAAATTGTTGAGGGTGTTCTAAGAAAAATCTGAACTTTTAGATTTTATAAGTTGTTAGTCAAAGCCGCTAAACAAGTTGGTATAAATACATCATCTTTTTTTTTTTTTGTTTTAACCGTTATTGTTTTTATAAGTGTCTTATTTTGTATTGATATGCATTTATGACTAACTGATTGTTTTACCAACAAATTACACTAAGGGGTTATTTGGTTCGTTTTCTATTAAAATTTGTATAGATAAAGTTGTTTGTATTGATAAAGTTATCTGTATGCTAACAGATAAAATGTTGTTCGGTTGTCGTACTGAATAAACGGTCTGGATATCAGAAATGACCATTTTACTCCCGATCTATATTTTTGTCCGAATAAAACAACTTTATCATAATCGACACACTACGGTCACTGTTTGACCACAAGTGTGACCTCCCTTTGTTTGATCATGGATTCTCGAAATCTCCTATTTTCTTTTCCTAGTTACATCCTCTCTGACTTCGTTGTCCAAATCCAAAGACTTGTTCTCTTTTACTTTCTATTTTTTAGAACCAGACACATTTGTGGGCTCTAAACTCCTTCCGCATTCCAATTTGAATTCATATCCATCATTACCATTTCTTTTGGCAATTTGCACCCTCTATTTCTATGTTCCAAGATTTATTGATTTGAATCCTTTGGATCAAATGTTCTTGAAATTGACAACACTTCTGAACCACCTCTTAGAACAACAAGCAAATCAAATATCCCAGTTGTTGAATCAAATTAACCCTGAATAAAAAACCCTCAAAATTGATGAATCCTGAATAAAAAAACAAATTCAACACCATAAGGGTATCCATCATCTTCTCAATACTGAAATCGCAGATGAAATTGGTGAGATTGGCGGGGGTATGGAAGAAAACAACCTAGAAATCGCAAACCTTGATCAATATTTATCCCGAAATCTTTATCCAAAAAATCAATCGATTCATTAATCCGACAAGGGGTGATGGTAGATAGGAAGGAGACGTTGGATTAGGGTGTGCGGTGAGGAGGTGGAAGTAGACAAAGAAGGATGCTTGGGAAGTTAGAAGGGTACCAATGGAATAAATGATGGAATAACCGGCTGAGTCTATATGACTGCCTTTTCCTGGCTCTCGACTCAACCAACAACTTAACAAATAAGCCCAAAACGAACATCTAGATATGGTTGAGCGAATAAGCCATACATGTTATTTAACTCATTGAGCCATTATCAAACATGCGTATAGTGTTGCTTGGAGCAACAAGTCTATTTAAAGTAGGTGCTATTCAAAACAATTATTTACCAAATATCTTGATTTAAGTCGAATGACAAGAATTTACAATTGTAACCCTCTATAAAAATAAGTATTGAATAAAATATCATTGCTTTTATAATGCTATTTATAATTAAGTGTTAGACGGTAACATATTATAATTTTTATAATTTAAAAATAGATTTTACTATATTTACAAGTATATAAATCGTTCACAATAAAAATGGTTTTAAATAAAAAAGGCAAAGAAGGTGTATCATGACATTTTACACTCATTTATATCAGTAACTTGTTAAATATATCTATAATATTAAATACATTATAATATAAAACTTATTATTATAGTACATAATTATATATCATGTATAAAATAAGGAGTAAACTATAAATTTGGTTCTGGTTTGTAAAAACAACACTTTTTATCCTTATCGTTTGACGTTATAATATGACCATCATGACTTGTAAAAACGTTCGGATTTAATCCCTTTCGTTGTCTGCCGTTAAAAGATTTTGTTAAATAATGACATTTTCGTTCTTTTATTCAACTTTTGTCTTTTACCCAATCAAAAACCATAGGGACCAAAATCATAAAATCGGTTTTGATTGGGTAAAAGATAAAAGAAAATCGATAAAAAGACGAAAATGACTCTCATCTGGTGGAATTTTTTTCACCGTCGTTAGAGGAAGGAGCAATTCATAACAAACCTTAATGATCATCTTGTAATTTCAAAACTACAGGAAAGTAAATGTTATTTTTGACAAATCATAGTGACCAAATTTATAATTTACTCTAAAAACAAACAAAGAAGGACCGGCCCAAATCTCTGTAAACGGATATGGGCTTACAAGATTGGGCTTTAGGCCCAATAACTAGGCCTTCAATATATATATATAGGTCAGTTGGTGAATAGTGCGCATATCGGGCTGGTGTTAATTGGCCCAATAGTCCTGGTTACATAAATGATGCATTGTGTCTTCTCTTCTGAATTTGTAATAAAACCGTGCAAGCATTAAATATACATTTTCAACCACGATCTTGTTTAACTACTTTTTATGAAAATTAAGAAATTGCTCTTGAACTTTAGAAAATTATGTTTTAGTCCCTTCATTTGTAAGTTTTTACATTTTATAACCCTCTATTTTGACTTAAAATCACGATGTGACCCCTCTAATTATGTTTGTAACTTGTAAGAACATATTTTAACAAGTTCTGGTTAAAAACTTACGGTTTTAACTTCACTTTGAGAAATTTATTGCATTTTAGTCCCGCCTGAATAGAGAAAACCGACTATAAAGAAAATCAAGAGGGATCAAAATTAACTATTTTTAAACAATTTGCATTTCTTGGAAGGTTAAATCAACGTACTGCTACTGCTGAATTTGTAACCAAAAATAGATTGTTCTAATTTTTCTAACTAATTCCACTAGAAGTTGAAAATACAGACGTTCCTTTTCGACTTGTTTATAATTTGACCAAGAAAACAATCTCTTTAAAAAGACCAACCGTTAAGGTGTTTGGTTGCTCATGATGTGACCAGACATATGTATATCTGCATTTTTTTGTCTCCAAATTTTTTATTGTTATTTTTATTATAATTTGTAACTTATTTTCGTTTCGTCCGTATGACCAACTCGGTTAATTTAGGGGCATTTTAGTCCTTTTAGTATTTTGTTTAATTTTTTTAATTAAATGTAAAAAGCTATTATTTCATATTATATATCAATATTATATCCATATGAGTAAATTATGTTTTTTTAATGCTAATGCAACACTTTAGCAAATCGTGTAAGTGTTGCAAATTCTTCTTTTTTATGAACTTAATATTCACAATAAGTTGTTAAAGTGCTACTTGCAAAATGCTTACGTAACACTTTAACAAATTGGGTAAGTAACACTTTAACAATTTTAACAAGTAGCACTTTAACAAGTAACATTTTAGCAAATTACGTAAATGACACTTCCATGTTAGCATTTCGCACGCAACATTTTAACAACTTGCGGATTGCTGTTTTATAAATTAATAAAAGTGGGTTTGGCAAGTTGCTAAAATGTTACTTGCAAAATCTTAACTATTTCGATCAATTCTATAGAAAAACGGCTATGAAATAAATTAGAAGGGGTCGAAAATAACTATTTTATACAATTTCCATTTCTTGAAAGCAAGTAGATTTGGTTAAACCAGCGTACCGTTGAATTTGTAAATAAAAGTGGATTGTTGTAACTAGGTGTGAGCAGCGGAACCGAATACTCACTTGCGGAACTGGAACTGCCGGTTCCGGAACCGGAACCAATACGAGTGGTTCCGGTTCCTAAAATACATAATTGATCGAGAATGGTTCCGGTTCTCAATTTTTCAGAACCGTTACCGCCGGGACCGGGTACCCGGTATTTTTCAATTAAAAAATAATTAATTTTTTAATACTAAATTTAAATTAAGTCAAGAACTTAGAACTCTAGATTAGATTTTTGGTCCCGCCTCTGCGCCTCATCGACTCATACTCTCAGGCCTGAGGCCTCTCACGGACCGTCTTCAAATCGAATTATAATATGTAATCGTTAAACTTTGAACATTTACAATTATAGTATGTAATTGTTAAACTTTCAACATTTACTATTAGTCTATTAATCATTAAACAATATTTGTAACCATTATTCCGTATAATTTGTATTCTTGTTTATTTATTTAGTGTTTTGTCAATATTTTATTTTTTATTTGTAAATAACAAAATTTTAATATTTTAGGAATCGGATACCCGGAACCGGAACCGGTTCCGGGCGGTTTCGGTTACAAAAATTCAAGAACCGTTCTAACCGGTTCCAATATCTCAAGAACCGCCGGTTCCGGTTCCTGTCAAATAGGGCGGGTACCCGCCTATACTCACCCCTAGTTGTAACTAAAAGTCCATGCCGTGTTGACTTGTTTGACATTTGACCAATAAAAGAAACTTCCTAAAAAAGACTAAACATTACCATGGTGTTTGGTTGCTCATGACATGACCTATTTATTTATGCATTTCCTGTCTCCAAATTTCTATTGTTATTTTCCTTCTTATAACTTGCAATGTATTTTCATTTCCATCCCTATGACCAACTCTGTTAATTCAGGGGCATTCTGGTCTTTTTAGTATTTTATTTACTTTTTATTATTTCAAAAATCCAAAAACAAAATGAGCTATTTTTAGGAACCACAAAAAACGTAGTTTACTCATTTTTATTTGAATAAATTACATTCTTGGTTCATATGGTTTACAAGAAATAACACCTCAAGTCCTGTTTTTTTAACTAATTATGGATTACAATCTTGTAGTATGTATTTTATAATGCATTTGGTCCCTTGTCATTTACGTTCAAGAGTTTTTATGAAGGAAAGGAGAGGAAGGGAAGTAGGGGAAAAGAAAACTGTATTCTCGAGTTCTTTTAAAAGGGTATGAAAAGAAACGGGAAGGGAAAAAATAAAAAAAATTATAACAATTAAAAATATATAAAAAAATTACACATATACCCATCAAAGACCTTCCAGCCTAGTGGTAAAGGCTTGGACATGGCATAGTCGTGAAAATTTATTTTCTTTCTATCTCTTTCCTTCATTTCTTTTCACAATTTAGTACTTTTCCTTCCAAAACTCGAGAACACAACGTTAAAAAAAAGGTGTTGAGATGTTATTTTTGGTAAACCACAGGGACTGAGAATGAAACTTACCTTTTAAATTTGTTGGAAATATGATTTGAAAAGCATGGGCAGGGATTCTGATGGATTGTCTAGGGTTTCTATTTTCAATTTAAATTTGTACACAACATGCCAAAATCTTTGAATTCAAGACTTAAAGAAAATGAACAATTCTCTATTTATATTAAAAATGCGTACATATGCTTGTGCTTTGGAATCACATGCCCTCTACTTCAATTCTAGAAGATAATATCAAAACACATTATTATAGATACATAGATACTACATACACATATATGTATATATAAATTTATATAAGAAAAACTTCAAATATTTTAAAAACCCATGAACCATCTATGTCTAAAAACTTTAAATGTTTTAGGAATCCAAGAACCACCTATTTTAATATAGATGGTTCCTTGATTCCTAAAACTGTTATTTAATTATACAAGCTAGCAAAATGAATTAGTAATTCATAATAAAGATAACCATTCTCCCTCAATTTCAGGAATTGAAGCAAAATCCAGAATTTCCTTGGATAAAGAATGTGTTGCATCCATTGTAGAAGGACCTGAGACCATATCATCTCCTTTCACCATTTGATCGTTTGTGAAATTCATATTAAATAGATCTGATAACAAACACCCCTCCTCCATTGCCATATCTATATCATCAAGATTGAAACATGTTGGATTGTCATTATCTTCATGATAGATCAGTGATGATTGATCAGTAGATTTAGCATTAGCAGGATCTTCTATCTCATCCACGTTGGTTGTTGCAGGTGGTGGGTGTAGGCTGAATTGTGTCTTGGGGCATCTCAAGCCTTTGGGTCTAACCACTTTTATATGAGTTAGGTCGGTCTCATTCACACATTCCTTGTCTTTCCTATTGTTAATATAAGAATCATTATGAAGCTCACACACTTTTTTGGCTAGAGTGCTATTCCAGTAGTTCTTGATTTCATTGTCGGTTCGCCCTGGGAGCCTCTTAGCAATAAGCGACCATCTACACGTATGTATATATGTACAAAAAAAAAGTAGTAGTAGAAGTCAAAATGGGTATATTACAAGCAGATGAGAAGCCTCTCATAGTAGTTAGAACATGATGCACCTGTTACCCAAGAGTTTATGAAGCCTAATGATGAGATCTTCTTCTTCACAAGAAATGTTTCCCCTCTTGACATCTGGTTTCAAGTAATTCAACCATCGCAACCTGCAACTCTTTCCACACCTCTGTAAACCTGCATGGATTCTCATGTTCATCAACATATATGAAAGTTTATTTGAATGGAAACAAACACACATACACACACACATATACACACACACACACACACACACATATATATATATATATATATATATATATACACATACATAGATGTATATATACCTGCTTTGATGGGAAGCTGCCTCCATTTGCCTTCACCATGAAGCTTAATATAGTCACTGAGGATCCTGTCTTCTGAGGCTGTCCATGCCCCTTTATTCAACCATATCTTTGAACAACATGGGCTTTTCCCCATCTTCCTTGATAACCAACAACAATTTCACTAGCTACTTAATTAGTTATAAGTTTTCATGACGAAAAGAAGATGAAAAGATGAGTTTTGAACATGGCTACCATACATACATATAACACATACATATATATAAGGATGATGAGATGGTCAACATAATAGCTTCTAAAGAGGGGTTCCCGTCCCCTTCCTTGTCCCTCATGTATTTAATACATCATGCACTACATGAATGGATGAGAGTTTTTTCTACCATGGAAAAATCAAGTGTCGAAGCAAGTGAACTAAGTAGGAAACTTTTACCCGATAAAGAGATGATGGCCTCCCTTTACCAACGATCTTACTGTGCCTTTTTGGCAACCAAAAATATTTCCCGATAAGTAAAGTTAGTAATTCTTAATCAGTAAGTGAAGGTGGTGATTCTTATCATAAAACCCGCATATACATAGGGGCTGAATCATTTGAAAACTCCAAAATTTGTGAGATCCGTGAGAACTTCTACCTTTGGGTTTTGTTTCACATGATATTTTTTCCATCTAGATATAGTGCTTAATCTATTGATTAACATATATTTGTTTCACAATGTGTTTGTTTCATATGTATTCGGTTAACAATATGAAACTTTTTATGATTATTTTTTATTTCACAAACACGTAAAAGATGTTCACATCGTGAACCAGGTACATGTAAAACGAATATATGTTAATCAATATTCTAAATCATGGTCTTAGATGGAAAAAATCATATGAAATAACACATGATGCACAAGTTCTCAAGGTTATCACAATTTCATGGGTTCTTAAAAAAAGGCTCCCTTATATATATATATATATATATATATATATATATATATATATATATATTTGGAGTTTTGGTTCTTTTGTGGTTTTAGTATTTAAGATTGGGAAAATGTCGTTCAATTGCGATTTAATTCTATAAGTAAGTTGTTGGTGGTTCAAGATCAAAATCTAGCGAATTTATGATCGTTGAGAGGTCCGAGCGACTTCCTGGGTGGCCTAAGCCATGGAAAAAGTCACGCAAGCCACTGGAATGGTGGCAGTGGAAGTGCAGCTCAAGGAGAAGCATACAGAAGGCTCAACGGCTTGTAAGGTGCTTAAACTGTAAGACCTAAAATAGGAGACAATTTAAACCTGTAGAAATAAAGCAGACTAAAGTTGGATCAAATATAATCACCCAACAAAGGGGAAATAATAAAAGAGTTGTAGACGGTAAACAACAACCTACTAGTGTAAATTAATTCTAGATCTAGATTATAAACGGGCATCACTATAATCCTCAAAAAAATAAATGTAACATTAATAATTCTACAAATGACTTCCAAAAAATAGTATCCCAAAAATGCCTCCACCAGTATGCAAACGGTCCACTCAAGCCTTAGGAGCCCCATCGCTAGAGATCATGATATATACATACATATATATATATATTATTTAAGAAAAAGTGTTTGGCTTAACACCTAGTGAGAGCAAACTGTTATTGAAAAAAAACTATAGAACATTAAAAGGGACAATATAGCTTTAATCAAGTCACTTTGGATTATTAGATCATATTTACTCTTGGAAGGGTGTAAAACATCGTAAGATGACGAGGGAGAACCATTTACCATTGGTTGTGATGGAACACAAGAACAAAATCATAAAACTGGTTTTGATTGGATAAAAGATAAAAGAAAATCGATAAAAAGACGAAAATGACTCTCATTTAATGGAATGTTTTCTGTGTTAATCGGGTTAATCGGTCATAATGTTTGGGGTTCTTTTTAATTAAGGGTGGGAAGTTGTGGGGTTAAATGTGATTATGTGCTTAAAATGTTTTTAAAACCCCACCGCCTTATATTTTTTATGCATGTTAATATGAGATATTTTGATATATCTCATTGGGATGATGATTATGAAAAAAAAAAAAGGAAGAGAGCTCCTGTGTGTGTTCTTAAGCCGAGAAAGAAATATGAACCTAAGAAGGAAAGCTAGTAGAAATCGATTATGTGATTATTTTATTTGTTAAATTGCTGCTATTACCTTCATTTGTTTGTAATCATAAGGTGAGTTTTATTTACAAAACATCATTTTCTTGTTTTCTTGGCGAAGAAACCATAAGGTTTCAATTTTGAGTATTTGATGATTATATGCATAATTTTTTGAATTTTGATATGATATTATCATTTGTTTGTAACAAATGTGGCATAATCAGTAGCTGAATATATTAGAATAAGGGTAGAATAATCAAATTCTGGAAAAATGATGATTTTTTGATCATGGGTTATTGTTATCGCATCTTTCGGACGAGAGAATTTGAGGTTCTCGCATCTTTGGGAATTGGGATGAGAGGAGTTAGGTTCTCGCATCTTTAGGACGAGAGGAGTTGGATTGTCTCATATTTGGAACGAGAGGAGTTGGGTTGTCTCATCTGTATTGGTGTGAATAATTGATATTTGTTTGCATGAGATGTTGGAAAGATGTGTTATCTTTTGTATTTGAATATTTGTTATGTATACAGGTTTTGTAGCTTTTGTATACATTTGAGACCGAATGTGTAAATTTATATTTCTTGATATATGAAAATATATGTTTATATACAAATGTAATTATGGGTGTGACATTTTCACCGTCGTTAGAGGAAGAGACCAATTCAAGAAATTCTAGCAAACTGTAATGGTCATCTTGTAATTTCAAAACTAAAAACTACAGGAAAACAAATGTTATTTTTGACAAATCATAAAGACCAAATTTATAGTTTACCCTAAAAACAAACCAAGAAGGACCGGCCCAAATATCTGTAAATATATGGGCTTAAACTATTGGGCTTTGGGCCCAATAACTAGGCCTTCAGTATATGGTCAGTTGGTGGATAGTGCGACATCGGGCTGGTGTTAATTGGCCCAATAGTCCTGGTTACGTAAATGTTGTATTGTGTCTTCTGAACTTGTAATAAAACCGTGCAAGTATTAAATTAACATTTTCAACCACGATTTTGTTTATCTACTTTTCATGAAAATTAAAGAATTGCTCTTGGACTTTAGAAAATTATGTTTTAGTCCCTTCAATTGTAAGTTTTTACATTTTATAACCCTCTATTTTGACTTAAAATCACTATGGGACCCCTCTAATTAAGTTTGTAAGAACATATTTTAACGAGTTTTGGTTAAAAACTTACGGTTTTAACTTCACTTTGAGAAATATAATGCATTTTAGTCCCGCCTGAATAGAGAAAATCAAGAGGGATAAAAAATAACAGTTTTAAACAATTTGCATTTCTTGGAAGCAAGTGGATTTGGTTAAACCAACGTACCACTGAATTTATAACTAAAAATGGATTGTTCTAATTTTTCTAAACTATTCCACTAATAGTTGAAAACACAGACTCGACTTGCTTATAACTTGACCAGGAAAATGAACTCTTTAAAAAGACCAACCGTTAAGGTGTTTGGTTGCTCATGACGTGACTGGACGTACGCATATATGCATTTTTTGTCTCCAAATTTTTTATTGTTATTTTCCTTATAATTTGTAACTTATTTTCGTTTTCGTCTGTAAGACCAACTCGGTTAATTTAGGGACATTTTGGTCTTTTTTAGTATTTTGTTTAATTTTTATTAAACGTAAAAAGCTATTATTTTATATTATATATCAATACTAAATTTATTTGAGTAAATTATGTTTTTTTCTTGTGGTTTTTTAACCATTGCGAATTTCGCCCATGTGGTTATGAAATTGAGGTTTTCGACCAATGATGCATGAAGGTGTAAGGCCTAATGCATTATTTGACATGTCTTCTTTGAGAATGTAAGAGCTTTCATGGATGGGTGATGAAGAAAAAGCTTAATTCATATGTAAATTTGTTGATTGGATTGCTTGACATGTATGCAAAATGTGTATTTGTCCCTTACGTATTTCGTGTGTTCAGCAGAACGTCAAACAAGTCGTTGGAATGCACTTTAATAACTTACACAATCTTCTTTTTCATGAATTTAATATTCTTAGCAAGTTGCTAAAATGTTATTTGCAAAATGCTGACGCAACACTTTAGCAAATTGGACAAGTGTTGCAAAATCTTCTTTTTTATGAACTTAATATTCACAGCAAGTTGTTAAAGTGTTACTTGCAAAATGCTTACGTATAACAAATTGGGTAAGTAGCACTTTAACAACTAACATTTTAGCAAGTTATTTAAATGACATTTCCATGTTAGCATTTCGAAAGCGGCACTTTAACACCTTGCGGATTGTCGTTTTATAAATATTATATTAATAAAAGTGAAATTTGCAAATTGCTAAAATGTTACTTACGAAATCTTAACTATTTCGATCAATTATGTAGAGAAGCGACTATAAAGTAAATTAAAAGGGGGGTCAAAACAACCATTTTATACAATTTTCATTTCTTAAAAACAAGTGGATTTGGTCAAACCAACGTACCGTTGCATTTTTTATTATTAAAAGTGGACTGTTGTAACTAAAAGTCCGTGTTGACTTGTTGTTTGAAACTTGACCAAGAAAAGGAACTCCCTAAAAAAGACTAAACGTTACCATCGTGTTTGGTTGCTCATGACATGACCTATCTATGCATTTTATGTCTCCAATTTTTTATTGTTATTTTCGTTCTTATAACTTGCAATGTATTTTCATTTCCGTCCCTATGACCAACTCTGTTATTATAGGGGCATTTTAGTCTTTTTACTACTTTTATTTAATTTTTGTTATTTCAAAAATCCAAAAACAAAATGAGCTATTTTTAAGAACCACAAAAAAAAAACGTAGTTTACTCATTTTTATTTGAATAAATTACGTTCTTGGTCCCTATGGTTTACAAGGAATAAAACCTCAAAGTCCTGTTTTTTGAACTAATTACGGGTTACAATCTTGTAGCATGTATTTTATAACGCATTTGGTCCCTTGTTGTTTACGTTGTGTTCTCGAATTTTTTTAAAGAGGGCATGAAATAAATAAAGGTATATTTGTAAGAATATCATCTTTTATTTCTTTTCTTTCACGTTCAAAAAATTTATTTTCTTTCAATCTCTTTCCTTCATTCCTTTTCTTTAATTTTTTCCCTTCCAAAATTCGACGTTAAAGAAAAGGAGTTGAGATGTAATTTTTGTAAAACCACAAGGACTGAGAATGAAATTTTCTGTTTTAATTTGTTGGAAATATGATTTAAAAAGCATGGGCAGGGATTCTGATGGATTGTCTAGGGTTTCTATTTTCAATTTAAATTTGTACACAACATGCCAAAATCTTTGAATTCAAGACTTAAAGAAATTGAATAATTCTCCATTTATATTAAAAATGCGTACATATGCTTGTGCTATGGAATCACATGCCCTCTACTTCAATTCTAGAAGATAATATCAAAACACATTATTATAGATACATAGATACAACATACACATATTGTGTATGTATAAATTTATATAAGAAAAACTTCAAATATTTTAAAAACCCATGAACCATTTATGTCTAAAGACTTTAAATGTTTTAGTAATCCAAAAACCACCTATTTTAGTATAGGTGGTTCCTGGGTTCCTAAAACGGTTATTTAATTATACAAGCTAGCTAAATGAATTAGTTACTCACAATAAAGATAGCCATTCTCCCTCAATTTCAGGAATTGAAGCAAAATCCAGAATTTCCTTGGATGAAACATGTGTTGCATCCATTGTAGAAGGACCTGAGACCATATAATCTCTTTTCACCATTTGATCGTTTGTGAAATCTATATTAAATAGATCTGATAACAAACACCCCTCCCCCATCGCCACATCTATATCATGAAGATTGAAACATGATGGATTGTCATTATCTTCATGATAGATCAATGACAATTGATCAATAGATTTAGGGTTAGCAGGATCTTCTATCTCATCAACGTTGGTTGTTGTGGGTGGTGGGTGTGGGCTGAAATATGTCCTAGAGCATCTCACGGCTTTGGGTCTAACCACTTTTGTATGAGTTAGGTCGGTCTCATTCACACATTCCTTGTCTTTCCTATTGTTAACATAAGAATCGTTATGAAGCTCACACACTTTTTTGGCTAGAGTGCTGTTCCAGTAGTTCTTGATTTCGTTGTCGGTTCGCCCTGGGAGCCTCTTAGCAATAAGCGACCATCTACACGTATGTATATATGTACAAAACAAAAAGTAGAAATAGAGGTCAAAATGGGTTTATTGCAAGAAGATGAGAAGCCTCTCATAGTAGTTAAAACATGATGCACCTGTTACCCAAGAGTTTATGAAGTCTAATGATGAGATCTTCTTCCTCACAAGAAATGTTTCCCCTCTTGATATCTGGTTTTAAGTAATTCAACCATCGCAGCCTGCAACTCTTTCCACACCTCTGTAAACCTGGATGGATTCTTATCTTCATCAACAAATATCAAAGTTTATGTGAGCATAAACACACACACATAGATAGTGTATATATACCTGCTTTGATGGGAAGCTGCCTCCATTTGCCTTCACCATGAAGCTTAATGTAGTCACTGAGGATCCTGTCTTCTGAGGCTGTCCATGCCCCTTTATTTAACCCTATCTTTGAACAACATGGGCTTTTCCCCATCTTCCTAGCTAACCAACAACAATTTCACTAGCTACTTAATTAGTCACAGGTTTTCATGATGAAAAGAGGAGTTTTAGAAGATGAAAAGATGAATTTTGAACATGGCTACCATACATACATAACACACATACACTCACACATATATAAGGATGATGAGATGGTCAGCATAATAGCTTCTAAAGAGGGGTTCCTGTCCCCTTCCTTGTCCCTCATGTATTTATTACATCATACACTACATGAATGGATGAGATTTCTTTTCTATCATCGAAAATCAAGTGTCCAAGCAAATCAATTGAGTAGGAAACTTTTACCCGATAAATAGATGTTGGTCTCCCTTTACCAACAATCTTACTGTGCCTTTTTGGCAATTGAAAATATTACCCGATAAGTAAAGTTAGTGATTCTTACTCGGTAAGTGAGGATGATGATACTTACCCGGTTTATAACACCCACATATATATAGGGGCTGAATCATTTGAGAACTTCAAAATTTGTGAGATTCGTAACTTCTACCTTAAGGTTTTGTTTCACATGATATTTTTTTGGTCTAGATATAGTGTTTATTGTATTGATTAACATATATTTGTTTCACAATGTGTTTGTTTCATATGTATTCTGTTTACAATGTGAAACTTTTTACGTGTATTTTTATTTCACAAACATGTAAAAAATGTTCACATCCTGAACCAAGTACATGTAAAACAAATATATGTTAATCAGTATTCTAAATCCTAGTCTTAGATGAAAAAAAATCTTATGAAAGAACATATGGATGCATAAGTTTTCAAAGTTATCACAATTTCATGGGTTCTTAAAAGAAGGCTCCCCTCTATATGTATGTGTATATATATATATATATATATATATATATATATATATATATAGGTTGGTTATTATACAACCCTTGACATTTGTACAACCAATACAACTCAATCTCAACCGTCCATTTCATTTGATGAATATGTGATTTCATAGAAGTTTTGATTGTTTCCTAATATAAAGTATTAATCATAATTAATGAACTCTATTCATATTCCATAAATATTCAAATCATAATAAGTGAACTCCCATCATTTCTATAAAAATCTCAATTAATTGGGTTGCAAAAGTTGTATAAATACACAAGGTTGTAAAAGAAATATATCCTATATATGTATGTATATATATGTATATATATATGTATATATATGTATATATTTATGTATATATATGTATGTATATATAATTGAAGTTTTGGGGGCTTTTTGTGGTTTTAATATTTAAGATTGGGAAAATGTCATTCAGTTGCGATTTAATTCTATAAGTAAGTTGTTGGTGGTTCAGGTTCAAAATCTAGCAAGTTTACGATCGTCGAGAGGTCCCGGCGACTTCCTGGTTGGCCTAAGCCATGGAAAAAGTCACCTAAGCCACTGGAATGGTGGCACTAGAAGTGCAACTCAAGGAGGAGCAAACAGAAGGCACAACGGCTTACAAGGCGCTTAAACTGTAACACCCCTAAAACAAGAGACAATTTAAAGCTGTATAAATAAAGTTGACTAAAGTTGGACCAAATATAATCAACCAATAAAGGGGAAATGGTAAGAGGGTTGTAGACGGTACCCGACAACCTACTAATGGAAATCAATTCTAGATTTAGATCATAAACGGGTATCACTATAATCCTTAAAAGAATAAATGTAACATCAGTAATCATACAAATGACTTCCAAAAGATAGTATCCCAAAAATACCTCCACCAGTATGCAAATGCTCCACTCAAGCCTTAGTAGCTCCACTGCTAGAGATCCTAATATACATGTCATTTAAGAAAAAGTGTTAGGCTTAAAACCTAGTGAGAACAAACAGTTATAGGAAAAAGCTATAGAACATTAAAACGCAAACACATAGCTTTAATCAAGTCACTTTGGATTATTAGATCATATTTACTCTTGGAAGGGTGTAAAACATCGTAACATGACGGGGAAGACGCAATTTACCATTGGTTGTGATGGAATACATAAGTAAGCCACGATTTAATATTATATAAGCATCGCTCATGGATAATAAAACATGGACATCAACCTTATCCGGGTCTCTACCTTGGGATCTCCCGAATCCATGATTACAACTAGGAAATCTCATGTCATACATATTCAATAAAACCGAATTTTATGCCTTCGGATCCATTGCATTATATATATATATATATGTATGTATGTATATATATATATATGTATGTATGTATATATATACATACATACATATATATATATATACATACATACATACATATATATATATATATACATATATATGAGGTTTTCTTGGCAAACCATCTATTTCATACAAACTTTACAAACTAATCATATCCATCCATTTTTTTTGATGAAAGGTCAAGATTGAAATAAACTAAATATGAAAAGTAAAAAAAAGAAAAAAAAAAGAATTCATATTGGAGACACGAAAGGGCAAAATGGAGAAAAACATTTTTTATAAACATGTTTCATTACAGCTGTTATACATATGAAGCTGATGCGATCATATATGACCCTGTTTCATGGAACAATTTGAGTCTGTTTTATTGGAAATTACCTTGTTTCATTGAAAAATTTGAGCTTGTTTCATTGGAAATTATTCTACATTTTTTAAAATGTAGCGATTTTTTTCAAAAAATTTAATGGATACCTCAATTAAATCTTTGCTAATATTGTACTAATCAATATATCATCCATATTTATGTAAATATTATATCGTTACCAAACTAATCTATTAATATTAAATAATTACCAAACATAACTATTGTAAATTCAAGTGACCATAATATCCTTATAAATTAAAAAAAGGAAAACAAGTGGATTTATGTGATTGATTGTAATTAGTTTGTAAGGTTTGTGCAAATTGGGACGATTTACATTTGATCGCTCCTCTATTTATAAGAGCGATTAAATGCAAACCACCTATATTTGTACAAACCATGCAAACCACCCTCATCCGTCGATTTCATTGTTTAATCTTATGAAATTGTTTCATATAATACTTTTTTTTATGAAGTTGTTTCATATATTGTTATGAAATTTTAATGAAAATATTTCTTGTATTTATCTAAAATTAATATAAAGAAGATGATAATATCCATGATTAACACTATCCACAATAAAGATGATTAATCAATCTCTTATAATTACAAAAAAAAAAAAAAATGAACAATTATGATTGGTTAAATGAGGTTTGTACGGTTTATACAAATAACGTGATTTGCAAAGTAAACCTCCTCCTCCTCCTCTCTCTCTCTCTATATATATATATACACACACACACACACACATACATACATACATACATACACATACACACACACATACATACACACACATACATACATACATACATACATACATACATACATACATACATACATACATACATACATACATACATACATACATACATACATACATACATACATACACACACATATATCTTAGACATATCAAACCTTAAAAATCATATAAACATTTGTTTACAAATAACCATCAAGTTAATAAAATTCCCATTTTATCAACAAATCCAAACATATGAACTTTATAAGTTTAAGTTCCAAAATTCGAGAAGACATTGAAATAATCATCCTCTATGTATCAAAAACACATTCCCACACTTGTTTTATCAAACGGTACAAAATCCCCAAAACTCCCAATTTTGACCTAGTTAGTCCAAAATCACCCATATATTTAATAGATGAACCCACAATAGTAGGTTTTGAACAAAACTTAGAAACGAAGTGAAATGATGAGAAAAAGGAGATCTTAAAGCTTTAGCCACTTCTAGCCTTGAATCCTTGCTCCTTGTTGACTTTAAATGCTCCAACAACTAGCAAAAGGAGGTTCAATGAACCCTAGGTCCGAAATAAATGAAGATGGAGTAGTAAACAGGGTTTGGTGAGGTGTAAATGAACTTAATCTAGCACATTTAATACGCAGATGGACGTCCACAACCCTGACATGCGACCCTAGGGTCACGGATCAAGAATCGCCTTGTCCAAGGCCCCCCACTTACGGTACGCCAGATGCGACTGTGGCTCAAGACGTAAGGGTTGCATGTTGTGAAGGTCGCATGTGCTAGAATCCCAAACTTACGGTACATAATACAACCGTGGTTGTGCAATGCTAGGGTCGCAAATCACAAGGGTCGCACATGCCTAACAAGCCTGATACCTCACATACTTAGAAAACAAAACATGGCTTAACTTGAAAGTGTTCCTTAACAACACCAAAAATGGATGTATGAACCAAAATTAAAGTGTAACATTAAATCAAGATTTTATCATAATCTGTTAGTTACATTACAGATCTCCGAGTGTTACATGAACCCGCGAGAAAAAGTCACCCATGCAGGCTATATCTGTGCACCATTTGTTGGGGATTTTAGTGTCATCAATCATTTTGGTGTAATTGTGATTTACTTGAGATCGATTGAAGTGATAAGGAAAACAAATTATACTAGGAGATGCAGAGTGCATACTTATAAATGTTGTCCTTATCACTTTATATCACCGAAAGGTAGTGGTCAAGGGGGTCGCACCTTCTTGCGGGGTCCTAGGGTAGTGTAATGAAAAATCTAGCACTCTTGATTAGAGTTCTAATTTTAGGAAACATTGAATAGTCATACATAGTAATTTCATGTTTAGGAATGATCTGAACTAATTTTAGGAGGTTGGAAACCTCTGAAATTTCTCTCGAACTTAGTGGAATTTTACCAAGTACAGACCCAAGGTAGTGTAAAGAAAAATCTAGCACTCTTGATTAGAGTTCTGAGTTGTCGCTGAAAATTCTAAGTCTGGACTAGAGTTAGACCAATCAGAGTTCTAAACTATGGAACCAATGTTCTGGTCCATATAATTAGATTTCTGATTCGAAAAACTTGACTAAGTCTTATTATAGTACAACCAGAGTTCGGTCAATAGAACCAGAGTTCTAGGCCATGGAACCAGAGCTATGGATGTCATCTTTGATTCTTATATAACTACTACCAAACCTTATCCTTTGTTATAACTACTATACAATAATATTTTAACCGTTTAACCGCCCGTAACATCCATCCCTCATATAACTACATAAAATGTGATTTGGTGAACGTATATATGGATTTGTGCCTTAATTTGTGTATGAAGTTCCTATATTATCCCAGTACAAATTTCGTGTAAACCCGAGGCATAATCGGGCGAAATATAGTATTTGGAAAGTGTCTTTCCAATACACAATCTAAGAATTTATCCATGTATTCTGTACCCAGATTCCCCAACACCTTATGCATGTGTCTGGTGGCTAGTAGGTTAGGCCAACACCATCCCTCATTTCCTTAGGATGGTTTTTCTCATTTTTGCTCCATTTCTCTTATCTTTCTTCATTTACTCCAAAATGTCCTTACCCTATCCATTTATTTTGAATTGTGAACTGCTAGGGCCGAAATCAGGAGATCTTCAAGTATTTATGAGCATTTAAGTAATAGTACAAGTTGGTGGTCACGCTTTAGGACTTTGTCTTCATATTTTAAAGATTTGATTAGTTTTATCTAAAAACCTAGCATGTGAGTTCTTCCCTCTTTAATAAATTTGTGATTGCTTACGTTTGTCATCTTGGAACCTTGTGAAGCTTCATCCATGAAAATGTAATTTAACCTACCATTGTTGATTATGGATGTTGTTTGACCTAAAATGAAAAAAAATGAAACTTTGAAGGTTTTAATATATAGACCTAACTACACCTTGAAGTTAAAGCAAGAGTTCTTTGCTATGTTGATGCCATAATATCATTTACAAGCTATTTGACACACTCACCTTATATAGCATATTTGTGTAAAGAAAGTGGAGCACACCTTGGTGATCTAGATTAAATCATACACGTATTAAGAATCTCTATGTAAAGTGTAAGATCCCACATTGGATGAGAAGGGGAACAAATGTTACCATATAAGGTAGTTGATACCTCCTCTATCAGACACATTTTAAGACCATGAGTCCAAGTGTAGATAAAACAGACAATATCTGGTATGGTTAGCCTGAAATGTTACAGTATGTATCAGAGTTGAGAACCGAACTGGTGTACCAGCGACGACATTGGACTCTCAAGGGGTTGGATTGTAAGATCCCACATCGGTTGGGGAGGTGAACTAAGGTTGCCTTATAAGGGAATAGACACCTCCTCTATCAGACACATTTTAAAACTGTGATTCCAAGTATAAGGACAAAACGAACAATATTTGGTATGGTTGCCCTGAGATGTTATATGAAGTCTATGTTTATAAATATTCAAGATTGGTATAATTGGAATAGAATCCTTATGCATGAGGATTATAGGTTTTGTAAAGTCAAAAAGGTTATGTTGTCTCCTAGTTTGATTTGGTAGTAAGTAGACACTAAAGGTCCAATAGGATTCTTGAAGTGGCACTTGGCTAGAGAATGAATGGGCTCTAAGGTTTGATGAGTCCTTGAGGTGGAACTTTTTTGTGTAGACATTGAAGGTATAAGGGGGATTGAGGTGACACTATGGAAGGTTGTGCACTAAAGTCAATGAACCTAAGGTGTAACCCAATAACATCAACATATGGCCATACTTTTGTATACCCACCATGTTGATGGAAGAGGGTCTTCCCCCATCGTCGAAAGACGTCGTTTGCATAAAATGTCCAGGTTTGGAACGACTTGATATGATGTATTGTGTCGCAAACTAATGTTGTTACGTGTAACATCAGTTGCTCTACCTTTTTTACTTATATTTTTCAAGTTGAACAATTTGAACTCACTAAACGTTAAGCCAAACAGTTATCTTGTTGGCATGAATACCAAGTCCTACTAGTGGCAGATCTAAGACCATTTGAGGAGTTTGGGTGGTGCTATTTAGGAACATCACAGGTATAGTCATTTTGGGGAGCATTTTTGTGTTGAAGGTGGATTTTTGGAGTTTTAGTAAAAGACGATTGTAATCTAGTTCAAATAAGGATTAGATTAATAGGTTTTTATCTATATTTCCATTATTTATGTTGTACTTAATCAACAGTTGTCCCTTCATGGGTTTAAATCCTGCTTTTGTTATGGAGATTTATAGTTTTTTAAAAGCCTGAATTTGTTACCGTTTTAAGGGTGTTACAAGTTGGTAAGAACTCTACTTTAAGTGTGTTGGGTTACGAGATCTCAAGCACAACAAAAAATAAAATCATAATACGAACCTGAATGAATCAAATGTATCAAAATTATACCTCACAGTTAAAGAGACTTTGAATCACAACAACAAACAAGACTTGATGCCTTCATGGTATCCATTGGAACAATCTGAATCCTTTGTCTTCTCGTGATGCTAGCCATAGCTTCAAAACTTAGAAAGAAAATGGAGCATATGTTTTAGGTGATTTCTAGAGAAAATTGCATGACTACATTCTCCCATAAAATGTCATAGATATTTATGGTTATGGAAATATGGCTAAGACCACCACCATCTCTACACCTTACTTGAGTGTAAGAGTGACCATACACCATCACTCTTCTTTTTTAACATTATACCTAGTCAACCAATTTATGTTCAACATAAATAATATCTGATTTTTATTTAATCAGATTAAATCAATACAAATTAGATATAATAATCAAACATTTTAATTATTGAAACTCCTTATTGATATATGTTCAAAGCGTGTGACCAATAGGTTCTCGACATGTTGATAATAAAATATAAATATCGTATTTATAGTTGTAAATGATGAGCGGTATTTAGTAATACATCACCATCACCTAAATGACGGGAATGGCTGATACAACAAAATTATCGGTTTGTAGTCAATTCTAATTTAAATATTTAAAACCTAAATGGCCAAAGACACCTTCCAAGAGGAATGACAAACATTTTTCCATTGTCCTTTTAAAGCTGGGGGCTGAGCAAGTAAACTGTTGTATTTATGAGAAGAAGAGACCATTACAGACCTTGTTTAGGCTACATTTGGTACATGGACTAGAAACAATACAGAACAAAAAATCACTGGTCCAGGTTTGGTACGACATAAGACAAGGATTGGGTGGACCAAAAAAGTTTTTAATTTCACCTATGGATTTGAAAAACCTCACATACTAACTTGGGTTACATGTGTTGTTTTGGGTGTACTAGCTGCATCTTTTAGTATAACTCGTTATTATTACTTGGGACAAATTGGGAAAAAACTAAAATTACTAATCTACAGTCATTTGCTTAAACCTAGTACGGGATTTGGTTTAATAGACACCCCTGATGGCAACTTTCTGTCACCTCCACCTCCATCATAGCTACTCCTCCACCACTATTGACTACCACCACTACCGCTTACCACCACCTCTACCTCCACCTCCACCATTGTTGACCACCATCACCTCATTCTCCATCACTGTTGGTCACCACCATGACCAACAATTCCATCGTCGTATGCCACCAATCATTACCACATCCACGACCACCACCTCTACCACCACCATGCACCATCTTTACATGCTCCACAACCATCAACTTCCACTTCCACCTCCACCACCGCCAATATAGAAAACTTTTTTTAGTCTTGTCCTAGTCATATTAAGCACTAGATTGACAACTTGTCCAATCATGTCTTGTACTCCTATCTAGTCTTATTTTCTTTGTAAACCAAACACTATCTGATAGATTAAACCAATTGCTCACATACCACTTGTTGGTTCCAAATGAGATGGTAAACACACAACAAATATTGTAGAAGGGAGTGAAGTACAAATACACAATTTTTTTTTTAAATTTAATTCGTTATTGATTATAAGAATCACATAATGTTGCGGAACAAAAGAATATACATTGTGGTCTTGATGGCACGGAAACAACCCTAACAAACAATGATAAATGAGTAGTGATGCAAATATGCACCTATAAACACTATCATCTATTACAAGTAATATGGTAAGATACTGGTTATTGATCCATAGGGAAAGTAAGCGTTAGAATCCTTGGGAAGTCAAGAAAAAGTCAACTTCAGAGGGTGAATTTGAAGAAAATATCTTTGTGAGTGAGTTTCAATTAAATTAGACTAAATTGAAGAAAATATCTTTGTGAGTAAAGTTTAGTTAAGACTTGAAATAAATAATCTGGTGGATGGGTGCAACAACATATTTCAACCCAAGGTAATGCTGCAGTATTAGATCCAATAGCTTAAAAATTAATGATTAACATCCAACCATCAACTTAAGAGTACCCAGTCAAAGGTTTAGACAAGAACTACTCCACATATCATAGCTCAAGTTGCATAGGCTAGGAAATAACATCCATTTTAGGTATCTTGAAAAGATTACTTGCATGTCATTCAAGTGGTATGTGTATAATGGCTTAGATCCTTAAGTTCATCACACTTTTAGGGGATGTTTGTTTACCTCTTAATAATTCCATTAACAGGCAACTTTTGAATCGCTAAGAGGTGAATCTTGTTTGGCAAAAAAAAGTTTGTCTCTTAATGGTTCTAAAACCCTCTAAATGATTTTGTATCTTGAGCTTCTCTTAACCATTCAACACCCTAATTCCATTTTGCTATAGGGATGTTTGCCAGTTGCTAAATGGTTTAGTGCATAATAATTAAGTGGTTAGAATGATTAAGAGGCTCTCATGAAAGTGGGAGGAAACATTAGTACATAAACAATATCCACTACATTTAGTTGTAGGTCTCAACATTCCTTTACACCTATGCGAGCCGACTAATCCCAGGGGGACCACCTGCTTTTCAGATAGCCCGGAGTCACCGCATTTTAACCTCCGTGGCCACAAGGGAATTTTTATTCCTCTTTAAATTTGAACCTGAGATTTCCTGATACTTTTGACCTTTGGATCCAGGCTCAAACCAATCAGGCACCACTATTGTGGTTTATTATTACTTGTTTTGTTTTCATGGTGAAAGAAGAAATCATTAAATGAAAGTGATTGAAGGAAACAAGTAGATTCTAGCAAGCAACTTTGAAAAAAACGATCTACTAACCGAAATCAAAAGACGAGTTTTCACAACTTCGAATATATTCAATAAACTTTGTACCAAAGGCTTGAACACAAGAGATAAATTGTTTAGTAAATTGTACTGAAAGAAGCTAAGAAACTAGAAAGCATGAACTTCAAAAGTAACTAAACTTGGAACAATTAAACAACAACCAAAACATTCAAAGGTATCCAAGCATATCTAAAAATCACAGCCAAGGCTTCCTTTAAATACACAGGAAGGTGGCTTGCAAAAGAGAATAAAGGAGTTGTTAGCCGATAGATAATAGAAAAGTGTTTTGTCCACTTTGACTAAGTACAATTAATAGTACTACGTAGAGATCGGAAAGAACACCAACGGCGATATTCCGAAAGAGGCTATACTGACTGACAAAAAGTGGTTTGTTGCATTGCTGCAACACTTCTTTGATCCATCCGTAACATCTTTATCTTGCAAATTAGGGTCTAAAATACCACAAAACGGACCAAAAAGCATTAGATGGTCTATTAAGCCCACTTAACTATAAGTCCAACAAGATGTAAAATAATAAACATAAGACTCAATTAATAGGCTTTAAAATCAAAAACAAAGGAAAATAATGGGAAAAATGATGTCGTAGCAATGTAGATTGCAACACATATCAACAGGAAAACCTTACCTGAACAATCTACTTAAATGAAAAATTCTTTTCACATGGATCTCATAAGAACACTCACTTAGACTACTCTCGAAAGAATGAAGAACATACAATTTTCTTCTCGACCTGACGAGAATAACGATTTCCTTTTCGGAGTACACTGGGATGTTGACACATCACTGGACCATTGTCCTTTGACTATGGTGATCAGTAAAAGTAGGTAATGACATACTTTTCTGCTCACTCAAGGAATGTCCCTATCAAAAGAGCAAGGGTAATTAAGATGGCGAGCATATTCTTGATCAATAAGTCTTCAAAATCTATTTTTCTTGAGAAATATTGATTGAACATCTCAGCCAAAGATTCACTCACTAATCTTCATTCGAATAGAAAACTCGCTGAATCGTTTCAGTGTCCTTCTATCTTCACTGCGGCTTGTCTTCATTCGCCAAAGGCTTTAGGCTTGTGCCAGGGTGAATTAAGAAGTAAACGCTCAAACCACAAATTGGCATGAACCTATCACATAAAGAGACTGAAAAACGATTAAACAATCTCAACACCTGAGCTCAAATGTTCAGTGTCCTACAAATACAAAAGAACCTATTCTACTAAGCGTTCGGATCAAATATGTATCCTTGAATCGGTATCATCACCAAATCGACAACATGTAGTGTATGGGCGGGGTAAAGGTTTTTCTGTTACCTTATGCATTTAAATAACATGTCACAAAACTAGTAATTATCGATGTTATAAAACTCTTGTCCATGTCCACACCCTTCCATTAAGATAACGGGTAATGAAACAGGTAAGGGATAAATAGTGAAAAATATTTCATTTTGAATTTCAAAAAATATAGCTGAATATCAAACATATAAATTTATGAACATAATATTATTCTACAACTAATTTGTTCCATTAAACATTGTAATGTTATTCTTAATATAAAAATAATGTCATTTTTTAAACTACAACATGAAAATCCAAAAACAATTTATTTTTATTGTACTTAGTTTTATGTATTTTTTTTTCTCATTTAATCACTGTAGACTCTTTTGCTCGATAAATGAAACGAAAATTTAAAATGTCAGGTAAACGGGTAATCATTCTTTATCCCAGGGGCGTAGTTAGAATTTTAAGTTACAAGGGGCTAGAAGTTCTCAAATTTAGTTTGTCGACGAAGTTATTCAAACAAGATATTAATATGAGATATGCACTTAATGTTGGTTCTCTAAGTCTCGTGAGATTTTGACAGAAAATTTTGATTTTTGATGCGTGCAGATAAAAGAAACAAAATACCACGAATATTGTGACTTTTGTTTGTGAAATACTAGAAGAGGGATAAATATTTTATATTAGCCAAAAACATATTTTTTAATCATTAAGTGAGTAATTACTTACACTAATTTATTAATATATCTTAAATAAATGATAAGAATATTAATATCTATCTTATATATAGGTGAGAAATAGAATTCATAACTCGGGTGACATAAATAACATTATAAAAATATATGGTCTAATATGTTATTTTTAGGACTTTAATTTATACATTTATGATATTTATACATTGATATCAATATTAAATATCGCTTATTTTAGTTTTAATGTAATAATATATTTTTATAAAAGTTTAATAAATGATAATATACTATATTATAAAACATTTGATAAAAATCCTTAAAAACCATTTTTTATGCAATAAGTATTGTTTATTGATGCATATTACTTAAAAATCAAGATCACAAGTAAATTATGCGTAAGTACAATTGATTAAAGCTTCATGTTTGAATTTATATAACTAACTACAGATAAAAATAATCAAATAGAGGATAAACATTTTATTTTAAATATAAAAAATCTAAAATATAATTAGGATAATCATTGAAAGAAATTTTAAATTGTTAGTTTGATATTAATATCAATATATAATATCTTCATATTCATATTTTATTCAAAAAACAAAAAAATATCGTTTTCTCAAAACCACATAAAACTGTATTATAACATAGACTTAGATAAAAAAAATAAAACAAAACATTAAAATCGAGATGTATCTCGTTGATTGCGTGAGTACTCTTCTAGTAAACATAAATATTCAGATCTATATGAATATAAGTATTTTAAGAATTAAATTAATTAGAACTAGAAATTAAAAAAGTTGATATTTTTTATAAATAGAATTTTAAAATAAAAAGAATTGGATGTAAGAAAAGCAAAAGAAATGAATATAAAAAAGAAACAGACCGAAACCCTGTGATTTAAAAATCAAAAAGAATTTAATTAATGAAAACTAGAAATTAAAAAATTAGTTAATAATTAAAAAAATATTTAAAATTTTGAAATAAAAAGAAATGAATATGAAAATGTGATCTCAACCCTTTTTTCCACTTACAAACAACTATGCCAAACCAACCATCATTAGGGAAATAGTTTCGTGACTGTTTTATCGATACTTTTATCTAACGGATTAAAATATAACAAGCAACATATTTATCCTCACCCAACAGTTGATCTTTATTGTACAACACACATCGACTTAAATGTGTTAAAGACATATTGATGGAGTGACGGAGGTTGGGAGAAATAACATATTTGAAAAAGAAGGGAGCAACCAAACTTTCTATATCCATCATCATAATACCAAATTTGTAGCGACCAATTGCATATACGTATTGAATTTGCTAATTATAGATGAAGAAGATTGATTTGAAAAGCCAAATCGTTGTATATTTATTTTGTTATTAAATTGAAATGGTCTTGGAATAGATAGTCGTGAACGTTAGGGATGATGGATCAATATATAATGACATATGTAGTCGTAATGCCTTTTAATATATAAGTATAAAAAAGGGGGGAAGTTTAAGACAAATCCACCCTCAAAGAGTATGAGAATAACGCAACTCCATTCAACCTTTGGATCAAAAAAATAGATTACTCAGATTTGAATGTAATCGTGACGTTAGTTTTGCCTATCATTTATAATCATTTGATTAAAACTAATCGATGTTTTATGGGAGCACAAAAATGTTTCAAACCCATATGAACCAATCCTAACCATTCAATATAAGCCATGATTATTTTGTTTCGCATGTTTCGTTCTTTTGTGATGTGTCATATATGAATTAATGCACGAAAACTAGTTCACGGAGATTGTAACATTTTTGAGGATTTTATCTATAATTTTTTTAATCAAAATGTTTTTTATTTAGAAAAGGTGGATTTTAATTTTGTTTAAATTTTCTAATATTAATGAGGGAGTGATTCTTCGCGGATGTAACAACCTTCCACGTTTAATGTTGTAGAGCAAATCCCATTGAATAATGTTTCAAATTACCATGTGATTTATAAGTAGTTTTAGATTAATTTCCTTAATATTAAAAAAATGTTATTGGTTTTCACAATCATAGATCAAATTCAATTTAGTTTATATTGGTTCTCACATTCCTTACCCATGTGTTTCTTACATGATTTACCCTTTATATATATATATATATATATATATATATATATATATATATATATATATATATATATATATATATATATAGACTTGGGATCATGTGAGACTAATGGTTTTTCGTGAGACCCGTAAGACTAATTCTCAACCATTTGATTAGGTCTACAATCTGAAAATCTAAACATTCACAAAACACTACGAGACTTTTCAATAATCACAAAATTGCCACCGTCAATTTAGACCACTAGATCATTAACTTATAAAGTTGATCAATGAACATAAATTGATCTCACGGGTCTCAC
>NC_037544.1:37408925-37426732 GCF_001531365.2 Cynara cardunculus var. scolymus | reverse complement strand
CCCCCCCCCCCATTTTTAGAAACTTCGACAACTTTTATTACCTTTTGACATAGGCTAGTTTCGTTTAGCAAATGCATATGACCCGGCCCTAGATTTTGGCTTATAGAACCCTCAACTGGAATAGGTCTAAGTTTAAATTTAACTTGCCTTTATACCACTCAACGCGATATTATAAATCAAAATAATTTAGGTCTAGCAATGTTTTGTTTTTAACTAATCTTTTAGTCTATCTTTAGAAATATGGCCTAACATTATATGTCAAAGATTTGCAGAATTTTTTCTAAGGATGGTTCCTTTTGTTTTTGTTACATCGTTGTTATTTTCAATAACAAAAATCTCTTCATTAACAAGAGAACAATTTACTTGTGAATGATTATGAACAAAATTACCACAACCAAGATAATCAGAACCCTGAAATATTTTAATTTCATCAAAATTATTGACAGTTTACAACCATTCTTAACTAAATACACTGCAGAAATTAAATTCCTCTTAAGTGAGGGGATAAAATAAACATATCCAAACAAATAGATTTTCCTAATCCTAATTCTAGTGTTCTTATAGCCTTAACTGCCACTTTAGTTAAATAGACTTGTTGTTCAAACTTTTGGGGTTTTCTCCCTTTTGTCATACCCTACAAGGAAGTGGTAATATGAATTGTTAATCCAAAATCAATCCAATAACTAAGTGGAGAAATGTTAATAAAATTAATCTTTAAAGAAAATACTGAATTTGGAAAAAGATTACCGTTCTTAGCCATCCAAGTCGTGAAGCCATTGCATTCCTTCATGTGCTCAACTTTCTTGCGGAAGTAGAAATTATACGTAAAAGTTTTGGAGCCTTTCTTTTCTATAATTTTCTCTTAGCCTTGATATGCATTGATTATTCAAGGCATAAAACGTATATTTCTTTACTTTTAGGTAATTTATTTTCTTTTTATGCCAATCTTGAGTCATTTTTGTTACATTATTTTCCGTTTGTTTATACTTGGAGCTAAATTAAGTGATTTGTTTGTCTTTGCGTCATTAGAGTAACTAAATCTTAAACTTGAATGCCTATTGTTTTGTGATGCAACATTCCACCAACATTGATCTTTAAGAATAGGCTTTTGAAAAGGCTTTATGAATTCAGTTGCTGCATGAAGATAAGGACAAACTTTTGTAGAACTCTTAGTTAAAGAATTGAAGATCTGCAGTAGAAGGCTTTTGGAAAAGTGCTTTTTATACTCGCTGTTATATTTTTTTTACTTTTGTACTTTTTGTCTCCTTTTTAGGAGCTTTTGCTTTTGCAAGAGCTTTGTCTTTTTCTTTGATGTTTTAGTATAAATAGGACATCTTAGAGCTCATTTTAATTATCTTTTCATTAGATTCAGATCTGTAGCTTCTTAGTATATTCAAGTTAGTTCTTGAATTTCTTTAAAAGTTGTTCTTTAAGATATATTGCTGCAACATTGTTCTTGTCTTTACTTTATTTACTTTTCTTGTCATTTACTTTCCGCTCTTTACATTCAATCAATTACTTTTTGTCATTTATATTTATGTCTTTATTTTATGTTCTTTATATTTTTTGTCATTTACTTTCCGTGATAAGTAGCTAGATCCATTAGCTTAGGTGTGAGACAATGGGCAAGATTTTAAACCGAAGGAAAGTGGACGTTGTTTCGCAATAACAATGTTCCACTATTTCATTAAAGTTTTATAAAAATCAATGACACTTCTTGATGAGTTGATCACTTTGAAAGTGTTAAAATGTCATGGTCTTATAGATAAGTCATTGAATGCACGCCAACTTGAATGATATGAGAGATAGACTTCAGAAAGTTGCCGACAAGGAGACTTGTAATTTATATCTTTCAAATTAATTAATTCTCGACAGGTTGATCATTTGTTAAAGTGCGGTAAATTCATAGATGAACTATCTAGAACACACGCCAACTTGAATGATATGGGAATCGGCTCGAAAGAGTGATTGTTAACAAAGAGATTTGTTTATCCATATATTTTGAGGACATCATTTCGTCACTATCCCTGATCCGGATACCACATAGAGATATGAGTTGAAAGCTATAATATACAAGTCCGAGAGGAATACATTCAAAATATATGGTGGAACTAGTTACCACTTACTGCTTGCTACAACATTCCTTTAACATTATCTACTGGAATCTGTGTTTATGTCTCACCACAAGTCTTGTACCCATGATACCTTTATATATTTTGTTAATTCAGTAGTGTTAACTCAGATCCAACTGAAGTCTTCAATTTCATCATCTGAAATCATTTCTTTCATTGGACTCTTATTAAGCCTTTACTACAATCTCTGTGGACGATAACCTATTTTTACCATTTTATTACTTGGAAAAGAAAATATTGGACCATATTGTATACTTGCTTTGTGGGTCCTTTTATAAGTTTAAGGGTGTGAAAAATAACATACCACTTAGCGGTCCTATTTGTTTTGTACCTTCTAGCATGGGTATTAATGTCAGCTACAGTGCTACTTTTGATTAATTCGGCTGGTTTTTTCAACCCTAGTTAAGGCAATAGTCCATCTTATATATGATTGAAGATAAAATTCTGTTTGTGCTCTCCATTGCTTATAGTTGGAACTGGTAAGGAGAAGGATCAAGTTAAAATTGACAAAACCTAATCACAAGATGATAAAAGGAATATATAAGTTGTCATTTGTAATTAATAATTATCTTAACTCCACAACTGAATACAAATTTCAAGTAATACTTATGATAGTATAAAACTCAATATTTAAAAATTATGTATCATCACATTATACACTACACATGTAAGTTATCCAATGAAAACAATCATATATATGGATAAGAAGAGTTTCAAAGTATCAAGATAGACATGTGTGTTCATATGTGATGGTGTTCTTAAACCAAAATTACTCATAATGCTTCTTCTATTGAAGAATATAATTCAAGTAAATGTGATTTGAGATACACAAGTTTTGACTGTTTAGTATGTATAATTTTTTCTCCAAAGAATAGCAACATGATCTTATGGTTTAGAAAATTTTCAGTCAAGGTTTTGTAGTTGTGAATTGATGAAGAAAAATAATCCAATTTTCATATAGGTTGGAGATATTAGGATTGTTTAAAAATTCACAAAAGTTTGTTTATCAATTAGGTGTCAATAGTCATTCTATATTTGAATTATATGATTTTATGCATTTATCTGTAGACATATTGACTAATCCATAAACCCACGTACGATATATTGATAACCATATTGTTTTGAAAGTCAATGCTTTAGATCTGATCAATCTTGTTCTAAAAACATATTTTAGCCAATAATCAAACAACACTAAATTTAGAACGATGTTAAACTTAAAAACTTGTAGGAATTTTCATATCTTAAATAAAAGTTTTTGATGAATATTGCGCAAATTAGGGTAAATGAATCATATTTGAAATGTCTCAAACATATCTCTAAATAACTTATGAAATTAATTAAACAAATAATTTAAAATTAATTAACTCAAAATTGGGCTATACAAGTTATCCAAATTAAATTATTGACCTCAAAATTGAATTACATCAATAATTAAATAATGCCTCAAACATATCTCTAAATAACTTATGAAATAATTTAACAAAACCAAATACAATAAAATTAGTCACACTAGCCGAATGAATTATACTATGAATTGAATAATTATATCAATATATTGGCTCCAGATAAATTAAAAGTTAAATATCTTAATTAAATTGATTGGTTCAATTAAATCATTTTTTATAGATATATGACTGTAAATCAGTAATGAATCTTGAACCAAATAAATTAATATTTGCCTAAATATATCCATTGCTCCAAAATTTAAATTAGATTTGAATCAAATTTAAATAGAATTAAGCAGCCATAAATAATTGATTTAGATAAATTGATGAACAACATGTAAATAGAGACAGTGACCTTGCCTAATTTCAAGATCTGTTTTTCCCCTCAAAATTAATAAATTTACAATGGATAAACATAAAATAAATTCGACAATGAATTAATTTTAATATATAAATTGTCATTGTGGATTCGTTGTGATCTTATTCCATATTTTCAAATATAATACTAATAATTAAATAAATGTATTATTCTAAACATATGACACGAAATATATAAATCAAAGATAATTAAATTTCCTTATTTTAGTAACAGAATTCTAGATGCATAATAAAACAAATCAAAAACCTAAAGAAAAGATAAAGGATATGGAAAATCAAATTCTAAAAATTGAGAAATTTTACGAAATCAACCAAAAACATTGAGTAAGTCCCTCGAAGTCGACCTAAAACCGAAAAATTCTCACGAAATCAACCAAAAAAGTCCCTTATCAGCAAAAAAGAACTTATAAAATCCCATCAACCAAAAAACTTAAAAATTTTCTCGAAACAATGAGATTCATTTATAATGCATCAAGCAACTTTGCAATATGATGTACTTAATTGCTTTCAAAAGGCGAGGTCTCGTCAAGAACAATTGTAGAAGGTAACTTGTTTTATCGTTTTAATGAAATCGTATTTTTACTTAAAAAATTTATCTTAAGCTTTTCATTTATTCCCCCGCTCACCTAAAATCCTGGAACCGCCACTGTTATTTTGTCAGATACTTGGTGGCTAAACAGGAGCTGGAATTCTGCAAAAATGATAGCAGGTTTGGCTGATGTGTTTACTTCCAAAAGAAAATTTTGAACAACTTCAAGATCAGTTTCAACTTTGAATAAGGGAGACTGTTGAAAGTTAGTTGATTCAAAGTTAGTTGCTTAAATAAAGGAAAAGTAAGATGAATCTACGTTCCTCGGCCTATAGTAAGTGAATGAGTGACGACTTGAATGAAACTTTAATTGTTGATCAGAGGAAAGGGAATACCTCGATAAGGAAAGAAAGTCGTTGTGCGTTAGCGCATCCGTTTTCTTGCTGGTTACCACTTGACATTTCTTTGGCCCCTTAGAAAAAAATAGACCAAGATGGTCATCTTACGAATTGGATTTGAACCAATATAAATCCACTTTCCCTTCTGCCCACTCTCCGTTCACACGGTTCTCAAAACAGAGGAGGAAGCTTCCTTCTTTATCTAAGCAACTAATAGGCTTGGGTGGCTAGGGCACATGCTATCGAGGTTACATGCCTCGCATATTCTACATTATAGCCTGCAACTGATTCAGCTTCTGCTTCTAGGAGATCAAACGGGGGTGGACCAAGCACTAATGGATCTCTCAACAAGAGCCTCATTCTTTCTAGCGACATTAGAAAGGACGAGAAAGGGCTTGTTGCTGGTTCGGACTAACTCGAATCTCGTAGATGACGATGAAGTGGGAGTCCTTTCCCCTATTCCTATACATACCTTGGCAGCTTGACAAGCTACCCTTCCTCTTGATCTAAGGTGCGAAGATCACTTTTCGATCACACTACAAAAATTTCCCTCGCTGATATTCGTCGCTGATACCTGATTTTCTAGTAGTGTCAGCCGTTGCTCCCTGTGCACTTAGCCTACAAACTCCGGCTCACTTCCCAACCCCGATTTGAGCATCTCCCTAGCCTCTAGAGCATGAGGTTGCCATGTAGTTGACAAACCTTCACTCGCTAGGGAAGAAAAGGGATAGGTGGGACTTTAGCTAAATTTTTGTTTGTTAACAGTTTAATAAGTTTAATGTGATTTATAGCTTATTCAGTCAGCTATATAGGACTATTTGCTAGTGGTTTGATGATATAGAAAATTGCTTATTCAATAAGCTTTTAGAGGATCTTTATGCAAAAAGCAAAAAAAAAAAAATTCTAAACCTGCCCCTCACAATAATGGAAAAAACATGTTCATTCCATTTATGACATCTCTGCCAAACAAAAACCATCTATATCTATACAAATAGATTAATCTATAAAGATAGATTTATTCACACAGGATTTAATGAAAAACCAACTAAACAACCCTAGATTTTTTATTTTTCAATTTTCTAGTCGTTAGTGGCTTTTTTGTTTCAAATTTGTTACTAAGAAATGTTTTCATTTTAAATTTATGTAAAACCACTACTCATACATTAAAACTATTATTGGGATGATATATATATATATATATATATATATATATATATAGAGAGAGAGAGAGAGAGAGAGAGAAAGTAGGTTTCAGGGGTTCATTGATTAGTACACCCCAGGTGTTGGTAAGGTCGGGACAGTGGTCGTACCTATTCGGGTTGCTGGCCTATCTTCTTTCTGAGATTGACCACCAGCTGCGTTGGTTTGGCTATTCTTTTCTATTGAAAAGGAGTTAGTTGTATGCGCGAGTCATCTTCTTCTAGGCGCTCTCTCTCTCTCTCTCTCTCTCTCTATATATATATATATATATATATATAGGGTTAGGTTCAAGGAAAAACTATAAAAAAAAATGAAAAACTGAAGAACATTCTGGTAATTGTTCATCTAGATGGTATGCACATGTGCATACAAAAAATTTGTCCGGTATGCAACCAACCCAACCCACATTGGTTTAGGTTGGGATGAATTATATGTTTACAATTCTTTGAAGTGGTTGAGATTTGTCAAATCGTAATCATTAGGTTATCGTTTGGTTGTTTGATCAAACGCCTTTAAATCATCTAACCCACCCCTACTTTGAAGGTTTATTTTTTATTCCGAAGGTTTTGTCTTTTTCTCTATGAAGCTAGGTCATGTTTGCTTAGTGTGAAGATTTGACGATAACTTCAAAAAGAACTTAGCTAATGCCTCATATATGGTTTCATGTCTTAAAAAACTAGATGATCTCACATGGTCTTCAAAAATATTGAAAACATGAAAACAAATCCGAAAAGATGAATTCGATTCAAAAAGTAACAACAAAAGAAAACAAAATATATGAGACGCAAGGCATGTAGAAGCTCCAAAGATCAATGCACTACCAAATTATACATTACAAAACAAAGAGACTTCACTGACAAATTTTTTCGATAGATTTGGAGTGGTTTACCGACATATTTTTCCATCAGTGATTGAAAATCTGCAGGTAATCGCGATCACCGGCCACTTTTTCTTCGGCGATGAGATTCGCAAGTGATAAACTTTTTCCGGATTACATACAGATTTTTCCATCGATAAAATCTCTTTATCTTGATAGTTAATGAATTTTGGGATGACTAATTATAGTTCTAAAATCGAAAATTAATATAGTACTTGGAATGTTTCAAATACATCTACATTAATCTAATAATTAATTAATTATATATGCATACATTTAGCATATATGTATATAATAATTTAACAATTACTCTAATTAATTGAAGTTGAAAATTCTTTGGCCAGGAGACAGTATCATTTTTGGATCATACTTGGCTTTCCTCTCCTCAAATACATTCCATTTTCCACCAAATTGCTTCATCCATTCTTCTTTTGTTTTGTAATATCTTGGAAGATATTGCTTGATTTTAATACCCATTTCATCACACACTTCTAGAATCTCTTTGTTTTGATCGTCGATGATTTTGCAGTTATCTATCTTTCCAGCAGAATGCAATAAACCTACGCTGTAAAACACATCTTCGTTGTCATCTGGTATGACAGCAGACATTTGACCATCCCACCTGTGTTTTTCAAACGAATTAGATATAATAATTGGCTCTAGCTAATAAAAGAGAATTACAAAAAATATAGTATTCTTTTCCACTTGACCATTTTGTTAAGAAAAATATCATTTCTTTAATAATCTGATAATTAGTTTTTTCGAAAATTGGTGAATTTAAATTTTTAATTCATTATTTTAAATTAGTTTTTGTTGTAAAAAGACTTTTAAACGTATTAATAAAGTGATTGTGAGAATTAATAATGGAATATATTTAATTACTTATAAATTTCAAGAAGTTGAAATAAAAAAGCTAAAAAATGTAGTTAGTAGAACAATTAATTCAGTTTTTTTCGAACCTTTCTTATTAATATAATAAATCAAATTAATGATTTCGCGATATTATTATTATTATTATTATTAGGAACTTAATTAATATATATTTTTCAAGAAAATCAAATTAGAAAGTAGAACAAATTAATTGGCCAATTAAACATATTTTTTTTCTTAACTCTATCCAACAAAAATATTTAATTGTATTACGCTAAGTATATATGTGAACTAATAATTGAAAAATATTATGGTTTTCTAAGTTTTTAGAAAAAATGAAATAATTTCTATTCAACCTATCTCTTAGTTGCGTTATGATGAAAAAGAGAGTTATGATATGAAGCATAAGAAAATATCTTCACCCTTAGATGCACATTAGGATGAGATGATGCATCGTTTCATGGGCGGGTTAATTTGAGATTAAAGGTGATCAAGGGATCATATCTCTTCTTACCCTTCTCATCATAACTCTTTTTCTCACATGATTCTTCCTCTCTCTTGATATATAATTATATATAAAAACTACATATGTACGTACTTCTCTAGTTGTTGGAGTAATTAAATGAAGGAAAATGGTTAATTACTTTTTCCGATTCATCGGGTAGACAAGGAAAGGCCCTGAGCTTTTGTTTTGTTTTTGAACAATATCGATGAATACGTGTTGATTAAAATCCAAAATACGTGATTTTGGGACGAAAAGATTCAACCATGGATGAGGAACATCCCATAGTCCTTTTGATTGAAGCTTTAGCTCTTCAATTCTCACTCTATTCAGAAAATCCTCAAATGACACATCTTTCTCGAATTTAAATCCATTTTTGAAGCTCAACCCTTTTAACATCTCTTCAAGTTCCTGTAAATTACAAATAAAATTTAATTAATTAATTAAGTTCTATATATAAGATCAGATCCAAAGCAAAACCGTAAAAAATGAAAAACTGAGGAACACTCTGATAATCATGCTTCTAGATAGTACATACAAGTAACTTGTAAACTATTTGTCTGGCATGCACACGTGCATACAAACCTAGAACCAGTTTCAATTACTTGTATGCAAATCTACATATACAAATAAATGATTATTAATAGGATATTTCTCAGTCTTTTTTTGGTTTTCCTCTGAACCTCCCTATATATATACACACACGGAAGATGAACATGAAAGAGTATATATAGATACATACCTCATTGACAGTTTGTATGTTGAATTCGTCATAATATTTGACTACTTCTAAGCTATAAACGATGCCATGTTTGGATGCTAAAGAATTTACTTTGGATTCACCAAGAGTTGAGAAAAATGAAGATCTCCAATTGTTTGCAAGATTCTTCTTCATGATAAGAGAGCCTTCAACATAATTAGGTCCATTATTTATTGAGATCAAGTGTTCTTGATCCTTTGTGAAGCTACCAAAGTCTTCATATATCATTCGAACCCATTTCACCTACAAAAAAGTCACAATCTATAATTTCCAAAAATGGAAATGTATCTATATCTATATTTATACATACATATATATACATATATACACACACACACGACTTAAGAAGCTCTATATTTGACGTCTGAATATCAGGACCCTGATTTCTATGTACCAAATTAAAGGAAACGATTATAGAGTACTTGCATGTGATTACTTGTTTGTATAGAAATAATAAAACCGCTTTCAAAACAAAAGAGAATGAAGAACAAAGGGATAATACTTATTAGTTTTAAAATGTTTTTCCTAAATATGATTGAAAGAAATCATTGGTTCTTTCTCTCTCTCTCTCTCTCTCTATATATATATATATATATATTAACTCATAGTTATATATATATATACACACACACACACGCCTGTAAAGCTAGGTCATACTCTTGATGGTGCCTTGTGGAGAACAATTCTTGCCCTAGTTATGATTCCAAATTGACCAAGACCTCCAAGAACACCATAGAAGAGCTCGGAGTGTAAGCTCTTGGAACAAGTCATGATATCCCCTTTTCCTGCAACCATCAAAGAAATTAATTAACATGCAAATTCAAGAAACTTAATCGATGACAACAACTAAATAAATTTTTTATTAAGCTTAGATAAAAATGATGCAACTATATATCTGATAATTATATATACAGGATCAGGTTCAAGTTTTGATTCGGGAAAAAACCGTAAACAAAATTCAAAAAATATGAAAGTACAATTCCCTTTAATTTGATCCATTTTTTTCTTTTTTTTCTTACTTTCTAAAAGTACATAACTCTTTATGCATGCAGTCTTGGCAATTATACCATATATGCAAGTTGTATTTCAAACACATCATGACTCAAACGAAGTATAAATGTTTACAGATATAAAAGTTTATGTACGTTCATGTGTATGTTTGTTTGTGTATGTTTGTTTGTGTGTGTATGTATATGTACCTGTGATGACATCCATTTCATGCACATTGGTGATCTGAGGACCATGAAGGAAAGCTTGGCCACTAATCCCTGCATTAGAGAGTGTACCACCGACGGTAAGATACAAATAATCTGTCCACGAGACAGGAGCCAACCCCTGCTCCATTGTCGTCCTCAAAACATCGATCCAAAGCTGCTCACCTCCAACATCAGCATAAAACCCTAGAGAATCACTCCAAGAAACCCTAATCCTACCATTTCCATTCAAAGACGACATTTCCACCACCACCCCATCTTTGGCCATGGCCTGTCCTCCGACACAGTGGCCATTGCCTCTAGCGGCGATTTTGAAGGGAGACGAAGAGTCGTAGGAGGATTTAACGAGGCGGGCGATGTCGGAATTGGTGGAAGGATAGAAAACTGCTGATGGGGTTTCTTGAACAAGTTTACCGAAGTCAGAAGAGGCTGTTTTGATGCAATTGGCATCTGTACACAGCTTGCTTGCTAGGTCAACTGGTAGGGTTTCATATGGGAGTGATGAAATTAAAGTGGTTTTCCATGGGGTAAATTTGCTTAGTATCATTGAAATCAAGTTGTTTATCATGTTTAGTACAATGATATAATGAGCCTTAGCCATTAACACAGAGAGAGAGAGAGAGAGAGAGAGAGAGAGAGGGAGGGGGGAGAGAGAGAGAGGAGAGACCTAATTATGTTGGATATAAGGAAGGAAGGAGGTAAGATACGTCTATATATAGATAGAAATATATAGATATAGGTATAAATATAGCTACAGAGAGAGAGAGAGAGAGAATCTAAGGGGAAGAAAAATCAAAGATACGCAAAGGGAAAGAATAGAATTTTGCAAAATTGTGGGTGGTTTCAAGAAGTAAGTTATGGTCAGGAATCCGAGGTGTAAAGGAGCTCCCAGTCGTACTTGTTCACTTTCGGAAAAAATAAAAGAGAACCCAAACTTTATTAACTATATAATTCATGATTTCAATATATATATATATAAATTGGTTATTATATAATTCTTTACATTTATATAATCAATACAACTCAATATAATCAATACAACTCAATCTCAACTGTTCATTTAATTTGATGAAGATGTAATTTTATATAAGTTTTGATTGTTTCCTAATATAAAGTATTAATCGCAATTAATGAACTTTATACATCTTTCATAAATATTCAATTCATAATAAATGAACTCTCATCATTTCCATAAATATCTCAATTTATTGAGTTGCATTGGTTGTACAAATATGATGAGTTGCATTTGAAACAAACGCACACACTTTCTCTCTCTCTCTCTCTCTCTCTCTCTCTATATATATATATATATTTGTTTTATTTTTATGTATTTTGCTTAAAATTATATATTATATTTAAAAAAATGCATCTCCATTTTACAAAAAAAAAAATCACTAAAATATTATTCCTGTTTTATTTCAAGAAAGAAAATGTTTACTAATTCTTCTTTCAAAAAAACACCTTGTTTAGTCAATGTATTTATATTTTTAGTATAAATTAATTATTTATATTTTAACAATTAGAAATGAAGACCTGTAATACATCATAAAACCAACTTTAATCATTATATATACATGTAATTTCAAAGCCTAGAAGTAGTCTCATGTCATTCCCTTGACATACTTTACTATTTTTTTTTGTCCAATATTTTACATATATCTTCTAGATCTTAATGATTATTTTTAAAAATATGTTTTGAGTTCTCTTTTTTCCTACCTTAAAATTTTATAAAAATGAAAAAATGAGGGTTAAATAATGCAATCCTTTAATTGTTAAATATCCTATGTTTGCTAATTTTCTTTCTTACACACATCAATATCGATACCCTTTTAGTATTCTTAATGCATGATTTAACAAGATTCTGATATTAAAAAAAAAGTGCATATATATAACAATCCTACGTTATCCGAACAAGAATCATCAGGTCAATAATGTATTGTTAGCTCTCCACACCTTAATTCATACAACTCAAGCTACTTCTAGAGTGCAAGGCACACCAAGTTGGAAAAAAAAGATTGAAAGCCATCATAGGGAATATTCTTAATTACTATATTAAATAACTTTGTCATATAAAACGCAACATTTATATATGTTTGATAATGTTTTATTAATTTACCATGTTTTATTTACAAGAAACAAGACTAATGTAGTGCATATATATATGTGTGAATATTTATCATATATATTCAAAAAGATTAATATATAAATAAAAATAATCAAATATCCATAAAATACATAGGTATTAAACAAATAATTTAATGGATTAATTAATAAAGGCACCACTCACAGAATTAAAAACATTCTTGTGGGGCTTTTTGATGGAACCAACACATGCACCAAATTGGTGTTGACATGCAATTTGATTAAACATGAGTTTAAGAGAAAAAGGTTCCCAATATGGGCACAAAACAAAATTAGCACTTTTCTTCTCCTTTTACATGTTTAGAACCCTTTTTATTTAAGATAAACATTAAAAATAAATGTTTGATATAAAATGGGTTAACATATAAAGATATTATTGAGAAAAAAAAATATAAGAATTTCAAATTACCCAAAAAAGTTATATTCTTTAACTTCTATTTTATATATCAGATTTTAAATTTTAATATTATTTACTATATATCTAACTAAGGGTATCTTCGGTACAAAAGCGATTTGTACAAGTTATCGTTGTTGTAGAGACTTCTTATAAGAATCTTCTACTCTTTAGGTTCTTGTATAAGAACATTGGTTCTTACCATTAAGTTTGTCAGAAATTACATTTTTCCTAGTTTTTTTTTATATTTCATTTTATTGACATTATATTTATTATTGATGTTTAAAAAATCAATGAGACCCATAAAAAATATATTCTTATAAGAATTATCGTTGTAGACTTCTACGAGGGTTTATAATTTGATGAGTTGAAAATGAGATGATAACAAAAAGTGCAAAAAGGAGATTTTTATAAAAACCTCCATTAAAAATATTCTAAGAGTCTCCATAGTCATGGACTTCTTTATAGATTTATGACTTTTTCATGTTTTAAAATTCTCTCTTTTTCGCATCATTTTTTTTCTTTTCTATGCATGTGATAAACCTTTCAATCTCATTATTGGATCGCTCCATAATTTATATAATAAAATTTATAATAGCTAAGAATTACTTATTATAATTAAAAATTACTCTAAAAAGTTACTAACGAAAATAAAAATTACAATAATCAAAATAGTAAAAATTATAATAAATAAAAATTACAATAACGAAAATAAAAAATCGTTGATGTGTAAAAATAAAAATTGTTTGTTGAAGCATTTTAATTTTTATCAAATTTATAAATTATTTTATTTATATAAAAATAAGAAAACTATATAAAAAAAAAAAGATAATTTAAATACGACAAATGCAACAAATAGACTCGCACACCCTCTTCATTTTTGGTGAGGTTTGAACATGTGACCTCCTAGGAAGACATAGACTACGATACCGTGAGGCGTGAAGACAAAGATCCTTTAGTAATTTCTTTTATTATAAATAGGTCCCACAAATAAAGAATGAACGGTTCTTGGAGAGGAACCTCTCCGCTTTCTATCTCGATTGAACCGATACCTCCTGGTAGTGAATAATTTGATAAAGCGTTTCTTAAACGTCTCAGATTTCACCACTATGGATGTTTCTAATCTCATGAATTCTTTACAAAATAAATTGAAAAAAAAAAAGGTGAAATAAGTTTGTTTTTTCTTTCCTTATTGGGAACGAATATTGGTAGGTAGGCAGGCATAAAGATCTTTGAAATATTTACTGTTGAGATATGATGAGAAATTTCAAATGTAAAAACAAAAGGCAAAGTGAGAAGATTGATGGAAACATCACCCAGATTTTGGTCTTCATGTTTAAGATCTTCTTTGTAGGTATATGTGGATACATTCAAATCTTCAATATCATATATTAAAATCTCATTCTCATTTTATAATATAGTTTTTTTTGGATACTCGCATAACATGAAATATTCATCGGATTTTATCAATTCAAATAGCATGGTTAAATGCATCTTTATATATCGTTAAATACATCTCTGTCTATTAATTTCAAACTTTTTCACATACATCAATATTAAGACTTACTTCTTACATTTTTAATGTATGATTTAACCTGATTTTAATATAAAATGGGTGTGTATAGCATTAATTACTCTTCAAATACGCATGGTTTCATATATTTTTTTCATCGATATTATTTCATATTTGAAACAACAAATGATTCCACCTTAATAAATACAGTGATGTTTCTTAAGCAGTGTTAGTTCCATTTTTAAAATGTGGATTAATGCATTAGATTAAATAGATTAATGGTTAGCATTGGTCCTTAAAATTTATTTGCAATATATTTAAGATTTTCATTTGATTTCCCTCCTCTCATAAAATCGTAAAAACTATGAGAAACAGTGCATCGTGCGTTATTTCATATAAAATTTAAAGTATTGATTAACATATATTTCTTTTACATGTAAAACTATTTTACATGTTTGTTTTCACCAAAGTACATGTAAAAAAGTTTTACTTTGTACAATATATGTAAAATAAACAAATTGTGAAACAAATATATGTTAATCAATACCATAAATTCTAGTCTTTAATGGAAAAAGAACATGTGAAACAATAGCTTAAGTTATAGGTTTCACGGTTATCACAATATATTTGAGGTTCTCATTTGATTTATATATAGAGTCATGTATAGGGGAAAACTAAAAAAAATGCAAAATTGGAAACACTCTAATAACTATTCATCTGTATAATATATATGCACGATCATATAAAAAATCAAGAAACATCTTCAATTCTTTGTATGTACATATACATACCATTACAAACGAATGATTATTAGGGTTTTCTTCAATTTTTCATAATTTTTTAGTTCTTTCTTTAAACCCCTCTCTCTCTCTCTCTCTCTATATATATATATATATATAAGAATTCTCTAAAATATATTACTATTAGATTTATTGTAGTGAATAATAAGAATCCAACATTAATAAAAGCTTTAAATTAAATAATAAAGTGTAGACTTTTTATAAAAGAAAGAACCTTGAAATTCAAATATCATAAAACGTGAGAAAAATGTCAAAATCCCAATTGATTTGGTGGATCAATACGTTGAATGGTATAAAGTTTGTGACAGTCAAATTAAAATTTTGATATGAATTTATTTTTAATTAAAATCTATTTCTTAGTTGATCATCTTTAAATTGACAAGTCCCACTACGTAAAACTTATTTGCATCAGCAGTTAATTAAAAACGATATGTTTAATTATGTAACATTTTAAATCCAAAATAAAATCAATAATCAATTAACCTAATAATTTTTAAAATTATGGTAGAAGGTATAAAAATAGCATACATGATTTGGGCTTGACACAAGAAACAGGGTTATTGTGACCACTTTTGTCATCACTGAATATTCAATTTATCATCACAAACTATTTGTAGCGACGATATGGCATGCCCAAAGCTCATTTTTCTTCTAGAGGCATTACAAAATCATATCAAAATTATCTTCTACCATCAAGATGGTGATACAAATCTTGTCGAGCACAGTCCCTAAAGGGGTGTTGGTAACGTCTTTGGTGAACCTTATTATACATCTTCAATGAACAACGAGGATATTAGGTGGCCGTGACAAGGATGTAATGAATTTATGGGAAGAGAACGATAACTCATCTCATACTAATGGAAAAACATTTCTTAAAATCTAAGTTTATTGTATACATACGATCTTTAGACCCCATAAAATAATCAATAAAAATGTTCAAATACAATATTATTATTAAGTCTTACTTATACAGTAGTATATTGCATAAAAATAATAACCAATCAAAGACTTTCTTACTCAAAACCATGCAAAACCATAAATAAAAAATGAGGAAAATCTAAATAAAACGAATCATTAATTAAAATTGAAGATTCAGGTTCTCAATTTCAAAGTCAAGATTTATCGTCATACATTGGAGTATATTTTTAATAAGAAAATAAAATAAATACTTTTAATGTTTAGTACAATATATTCTAAGGGCCACAAGAAAGATTTTGTCCATCCAAAAAATAGATATAACAAATGATATTTTTGAATTAAAAAATCTATAAAAAATTAAACTTAATTAATATAAACATCTTTTATTTCAACTTTTTGTTGTAATTTATTGGTATATTTGTGAATAGCATAAAAATCTATAAAAAATGATGTTTTTAACATTCAAACATCAAACACAATTATAAATTCAAGATCACATAAAAGACAAGATAATGTATTGGTATACATTTGTGAACAGCATAAAAACAAATTAATCTGTTAAAAAAATAAAATGCAAAGAAATTAGAATGAAATTGAATTAGAAATTGATCATTTCAGTTTCATTGGATTCAATGAATCAAATACAATGTTATAGTATTCTATTGGTGTTGTCTTAATCAATAATTTGGATCAAAGATATTGAAGATCATCAAGATAAAAGTAGATTAATTGTATCATCACCCATTAATTTCTTCATATCATGATAATTGATTTACAACCTATAAAGTAAGCTAAAAATTTGGTCCATGAGGTTGTAGAAGATAACCCTTTTTGTTACGGTAGTCTTGAAATTACAAGATGACTATATTAGTTTGTAAAAACGTTCGAATTTTGGTCTCTCCTAACGTTTGTTACTGTTAAATGAGGGGTATATTCATTCTTTTATCGATTTTTTTGTTTTTTATCTATTTAAAAACCACAGGGACCAACATTATAAAATTGATTTTGATTGAGTGATGAACAAAAATTGATAAAAGGACATAAATGTCCCATTTTTAACGCAATTTTTTAACGTTCGTTAGAAGAAGAGATCAAATTTGGATGCTTTTTACAAACCACAATGGTCATATTATAATTTCAAAAGGGAAAAGTCTAAAAAAACTCAATGGACTTTAGTATTTGGAATGATTAAGTCATTGGACAATTTTTTGGAACAAATAAGTACTTGGACATTCCAAAACATGTTAAATAACTCCTTGGACAATTTTTTGGAACAAATAAATCATTAGACATTCCAAAACATGTTAAATAACTCCTTGGACAATTTTTTGGAACAAATAAGTCATTGGACATTACAAAACATGTTAAATAACTCCTTGGACAATTTAAAACATGTTAAATAACTCATTGGATAATTTTTAGGAACAAATAAGTCATTGGACAATCCAAAACATGTTAAATAACTCTGTGGACTTTTTTAAAACCTGTTGGATACATTCTTATGACTTGTACAACTAGTTAATATGGTAAAATAGTGAAAAAAATCCGAAAAAAAACTCAATGAACATTCATATTTTGAACGATTAAGTCCCTAAACATTTTTTGAACCAAAAATGATTTAGATCTATAAAATTAAACAAATATAATAAAAAAGTACTTACATTTATAAAAAAAATTATATTTAAAAAAGATTTTTGATAAAATTTATTTTAATTAAAATTAAAATATATTTAGT
>NC_037544.1:37400262-37408515 GCF_001531365.2 Cynara cardunculus var. scolymus | reverse complement strand
GTAATTATTTTTTTGTAAATGTAAGTATTTTTTTTGTTATATTTGTTTAATTTTATAGATCTAAATATTTTTTTGTTAAAAAAATATTTAGGGACTTAATCATTCAAAATATGAATGTTCATTGGGGTTTTTTTCGGACTTTTGTCGCTATTTTACCACTTTAACTAGTTGTACAAGTCATATAAATGTATCCAACAGGTTTTAGAAAAATCCAACGAGTTAATTAACATGTTTTGGATTGTCCAATGACTTATTTGTTCCAAAAATTGTTCAATGAGTTATTTAACATATTTTAAATTGTCCAATGATTTATTTGTTCCAAAAAATTGTCCAAGAAGTTATTTAACATGTTTTGGAATGTCCAAGGACTTATTTGTTCCAAAAAATTGTCCAATGAGTTAATCATTCCAAACACTAAAGTCTATTAGGGTTTTTTAGATTTTTCAAATTTCAAAACTATAAGAACAAAAAATGTTATTTATAATGAACCATATGGACTAATTTTGTAGTTTGCTCTAATCCTGCATTATCACGCAAACAAATGTTTTGATTAAACATTTACTCTTCTTTTTTCCTTATTAAACATTAAATCCTTAATTATAAAAATATAATAATTATTTAAGGACTGTTTGGTAGTTGTTCAATGAAATTTGTAAAATGGTTAAGTGATCAAAATGGTTAAAAGACTATGTATGATTTAGTGCAGAATGAAATATGGTTGTCTGGTAAATATTCTGAATGGGAACAAATTACCATTTTAATCCTCTGTATGATTTAGTTCTAAATGAAATATAACTGTTTGGCAAGTAACTGAATAAAACTCTTTCTTCGCAAATATAACCACAAAGGTGGTGCCTGATTGGTTTGAGCTTGGCTCCAAAAGTCAAAAGTATCAGGAGGTCTCAGGTTCAAATCCAAGAAGGAATAAAAATCATCTTGTGGCCACGGAGGTTCAAATGCGATGACTCTGAGCTATCTGCAAAGCTGGTGGTCACCCTGGGATTAGTCGACTCGCATAGCGAGTTGGATATCCAGGTTAATAAGAAAAATATTTTATATTTATCCAAACAAGCATAATATTACTCTTTCAAGTTCTTGAATAAACAAAAACATAACAAACAAATTCCAATATAATAATTTTTAAATAATTCTTAATGTGATGCATTTGACATTAACTGATTCACAATCTGGTCACGTAAATTAGCCGTGTATTCATTGTTTTGAGTACCAAAAGGCCTTGCATCCATGTCATCTCCATCGCCTCACTCAATTTCTTCTTGTCCATCGGTAATAAACATGGGGTCATTGTCGTAATTCATGAATGACTGATCATGGATACTGCATCTTCTTATAAAATTATGAATCGCAAAACAAGCAATTACAACATTTCTTTGTATTTGAAACGGATAAGGAGCCATTTTCTTTAAATTGGAAATTTTGCCTTCAAGACACCGTAGGCATGCTCGATAACATTTCTGAGTTGCGCATGAGCATGGTTGAACCTTTCTTCTTTCATCAAGGCACGTTGTCGTCGAAAATTAGCAAGTCAATACCTCGTATTGGGATATAGAGTCATAAAACCACGAATGTTAGTATAAGCAGCATCAAAAAAAAAATTATCTACACTTGAAATTTGAGCATAACCGCATTATATAAAATGTACAAGAAATGGTAAATATTTAAAGTTAAGTAAAATTATACATACCTAGTGGAGGAATGGAAAGCTGGAGGTTGGACTAAATGTTACTTCTCTCAAAACTCTAACATCATGCGCTATACTCTCTCATCCAGCCCAAACGTACGTGAAAATCATATTAAAATCAAAATACCTAAAACATTTTGATAAAATTCACCTCTTCCTCTATCTCTATAACGATCTTGTTAATCAACATGCACGATTGCATGTATAAGAGTTCCATCTAATGCACCTATTGTGCACTTTATCAAAAACATACAAATTAATATAATAGGATTGTTGTCTTTACAAAATATAACAGAAAACTTACTGGAAAAGTATGTCTGAGGTTTCTTTGACGTTCTGATGTATTCTGCGCTTGCACCGAGGGTGTCGGTCGGATAACTTCTTTTGCAAATTTCATCATTGTTTGTAGCTTTTCACGGAAGATTTTATGAATAGTCTCTGTGGAGTGATGAAATTTCCGTTTGACCATTCCAAAACGTTCATTATGGCCAATAATTGTCAAAAATATAGTCAGCTTCTCCTCAAAAATAATTGGCTAACAATTTGCCGGTTCTAAACGTGTCCATATTTTCCTATAGTCAGTGCTTTCGGCTAAAACAAATAGTACTATGTCATGCAACGGTGCACCCTATCCAAGTTCCTCCAACTTCTTCAAGCAATCATAAAGATCATCTTTTTGGTGCTCCATGTTTTTCTAGCATGACATTTGTAACACCCTCATTTTCACTATGAGTTGTATCACGTAATTCTCATTAAATAACAATAAATAACCCCAAAATATAGTGGCTAATAAAACATTATTACAACGGAAGTCTTACAAATTCAATTAAAATTAATAACTCAACGCTAACTCATCCCATACCGAGTTACATTACAAAATGAGTTTAAGCATAAACCTAATCATCCGAAATATAACAATAATATAATTATCTAGGAGATAACCTCCCTCTTGTCCACCCTTGAACCTCTTGCACCTGAGATGCATACTAATAGTCAGTTTTATAAAGCTCGGTGAGTTCATGGTTTTTGTGCACAATCATACACACCTCATCATGCATAAAACAAACAATGCCCCAAATAAAATAATATGCACATTTGTTTCAAACCTTTTTGAAATAATAATGAGATCTCTTAATTTCCCGTCAGGTTAAGGTCTTACCGTCATCGGCACTTCCCCGAGTTACACGGCTATCCCTTGTCCGGTCACCCATCCCTAGGATGTGCCATCCCTATGACTTTTGACCCCTTCTCATACCCGACAAAAATATTAACCCATTTATAACATGCTAATTAATGTTTAAAAACACGTAAACAAATAGCATGCAACCCACAATGATAATTCACATACATGTAATAAACCCATAAACATGTACATAAAAAAAATGTAATGCTCAAATAATTTGTACGTAAGCATGCATCCCAATTAAAATCTCATGAAGACTCACCTGAATAGCTCTATTTAGCTAAACCTCGTCCCTGAGTAATATCCTATAACATGTGATTATATTTCAATAATTAGAGTATTGACATTTCCCCAAAAAGTCAACCTGAAAATCAAATGGGTCAACCTTAGGGTGGGCATGGTCAACGGGTCAACCYCAAGCATACCTCGTCGCCATATACCCCCCTCCCCAATGGAATTTTTCATATCCAAAATAAATAACGACGTATTAAACCCAACATTTAATTATATACGATTCTCGTTATAAAAACGTCCGATCCCACAATTATTTAGTCACAACTCTCGAAATAAGTTAYTAAATTATTTCTTATAATTTAAATATGAAACTCCAATTAATTAATAACTTTTACAATTGATGTCCAAATWTTGACCAACTTAATCGAAACATCTCGATTTATTTCGATTAATCCAAGTAAATAAACGAGCCTCAAATCTCTTTTCAACAAAATCTTATATACAATATTAATCACAAATCGTATCCAAATTTACAGCCCCTATGGTTCAATATTAAACTCGTATTTTGAGTTTTTGTMCCCGAATCTCGTCGAGCCGCCGCCACAGCAGCTTCTAGCCTAAACCACTCGACGTACAAGTCACCATAGCCCACGAGACTTGTACCAACAGAAAGGTAATTGAAAAACAAAGCCAACCATATATTATACATCAATTTTGGTTGAGTGTTTTACCTCCAATCGTCGTTTTTGTGCAGAATGACCCTATGCCGCTTCAAACTCGATATCTCTTTCGCTTACATTCTTAGGAATGTCTCCACAAAATTTCAGCCGAAAACTCCAATTTATAAATGGTCAAACGGTCTCTAGAATAGGAAAAACGTGAATTTGGGGAATGATTTCCCAAATCTCATCACTTCCAAATTAATTTTCTACTTTTGGCAGAAATAGTCCCTTTTGTTTTTCTTTATGCATTTTCATCCCAAATCAATTAAATACAAAAAAAAATTTATTGATTTTATTTATTGCAATAAAATCATATTTTTCGAGTATCGACACTTTAATCCCGTATGTCTTTTACTCTTTAAATTTTAACCCTTAACATTTATTTATTTTACGAATAATAAATTTTTAGGGTGTTACAACATTCATAACCTTCAAAATAGTTTCTTCAACTTCCTTTTTTTGAAGTACATGTTTCTTTAGCTTTCTGCTTTTTGCTTTGTATCGAAGGGCGAGAAGAACACTCTTGAGTTAAGGTTGGCCCTCCGGTTTCTTGTGTCTCGGGTATATCTTCATTCAAGTTGGGATCAAATTCATAAGGATCAGGAATCATAAATGTTGTCCATAGCTCTCAAGCACACCACTAGCAACCCCATCAAATAATTAAACTCACAGTTCAAGGAAAAGCAGACCGATACTCCTCAATGGTTCCATGTATTTACTTTGTTGTTTTAAAAAAAATATCGATATCAATATATAGATATAAAAAAGATTATATAAAGAATAAGAAAAAAAGTGACCAGAATTTTTATCTTCCATTCTTCCTCAGATAGATTAAAGGTGTTGGTTGATGGATTGCAAACATTTCCAGTTTTGTTTTTCAGTTTCGACCAAGCTGCATATTTCCCCTTAATGTAATCATAGTGATTTTTCATCTGTCGTTGGGCGGTGATAAAGTTATGTTTCCTTTTTAATTCTTCACCAACCTTCTTCCACGACTGTGACTTAAGACTACTATATTCTCATCCATTTTTAATTGTCTCATGTATACAAGCTTCAAGAAATGTTTGGACCAATCCCTCATTTTTCCATGTAATTCTATGTTTCTTTTGGTGCAAAAATTCACCAACTAGTTCCATACCTAGTCCAAACAAATTCATATTAGAAACGTCTTTTTTGTATTAATGTAAAATTCATTTTTTATTTTTTGTATTAATCGTCTTTTCTGTTTGATGTAAAATATGCAATAGAGCTACACCACCCGCAGTTGACGGTATCCGATAAGATTGGGGGGTTTGGCTTCGTGCAATTTGTATATATTGTTGGTACAAGATAAGAAGGATGAAAGAAACCCCAAATCAAATCCAAACACTAAACCAAATGTAGATTTACCTTACTACAAAAACTCCAGATCCGAAAATCAATTTTCGTCGGTGTTCATCGGTGGAAGCAAAAGCATGTGAGGGTTCTCATCAGCGTTCATCAAGGCGAGAAGGTTTTCACCGCTGGTAGGGCCGTCCCTGGGGGAGGGCAGCACGGGCGCACGCCTAGGGCCTAAATATATCAGGGGCCCAAATTTTTTTCGTAAAATACAATAGTAGTTTAAAATAATTTATTAAATTAAAGAAACCCAAAAAATTGTAGCATATAATAAGAAGTAAAACGAACTTAGTAGATAATAAGGGCCCAAAAATATATCAACTAATTACATTAGAGAAGAAAAAAAAAAAAAATTAATTGGTTATTCATGATATGCTATTGTTTATTGTATCTCTAATTTTTTTTTTTATCTCCAACAAGGTCTATTGATATTCGTTATTGCTATCTCTATATGTTTGATTGTTTTCGTGCTTCAACAATTCAACGTCAAGATCATATGTTTGCTATTGTTATATATTTTTATTAGACATTTTTATCAATTTCTACTTATAATGACTATTGCTATTTGGTTATGTCGTTCTAATTGTTTTTGTTGATTATTGTTATCTATTTTTGTTTCTACATAAAATATTTTACTATTAATTGACAATCAATCTATTCAATAATTTATGACGTGTTTCATGGTTTTGTGATTAATCAATAAATCTTTTCTACTAGATGATTTAGTAATGTCTCTTATATATGTCATGTTTCATAAACTTTTAATCTTAATACCTTATTTTAGTTGAGCAAAAAAAGAAGGAAATAAAATTTAAATATTTTCATCAATAATTTAACTTATGTATCTTTCATTGGGATTCCATCACGCCACAAGATTCTATTTAGTGCTCAAACAATCATTTGTTGAATTTACATATTATATGTTTAATTTATTGTTTATCCTTACTGGATCTCAATGGATCATCTTTTCTTTTATATTTTTATCGATCATCATTTGTCTACGAAAACTTTGATAATCTGCTTTATTATTAATCTCTCATTGACCCTCACGACTACTTCATTTACATAAATTCTCTTTTTGCATCAAAAGAACACGTATTTCTTGTTATGAACTAACAAAATCCTTACTTCTTATAAAAAATTATCAACCATGGTTTCTATACTCCTGGTTTCAAATTACCTAATAAGAAGTACGTAAATTCGGGTACTCTCTTATATATTTATAATAAAGATAAATAAGATTTATTTTCTTAGTAAATTATTACCATTTTTTGTACTCAATTTTATACTAATGAAAAACATTTATTGAATTTTTTTTCGTACTTACTGAGGGTCACTACAAGAAAAGTGAACTTTGACGATGCGCCTTTTAGCGATGACATGTTTCCGCCACAAGTTATAACGATGACATGTTATTGTTATATACTCTTTCTAATGATAAATGGACTTTTAGCGACGACAAAAGTAATTGCTAAAAGTCTTGTTTCTTGCAATGGGCCCTGTTTTTACGTTCGTCCAGGGCCTATAAAATGTCAGGAATGGGCCTGACCACTGGAAAACGGGAAGGGAAGGGTTGAGATTCGTCGGAGAAGGGGATGAAGGTGGGGGTTTACCACTAGAGAAAGAAGAAATAGGAGGGGGCATTTAGGGTTCCATCGTGGTAATCGTCGACATACTTTGATCTCAATCGGAGAAATGGAATCGCTAGAGATCTCGATTTCCAGAACAAGAAACCGTCACGGAGGCTACGACATCGTGAAAACTGGAAGCTAGAAAATGAGGAGGAAGACGGAGGAGGAAGTGAATCACATGTGAATTACACCGGTTCATATGTGAATCAGTTAATTAGTTCATATGTGAATCACATAGGTTCATATGTGAATTGGTTAATTAGTTCATATGTAAATCAGTTAATTATTTCACATGTGAATCACATGGGTTATAATATATTTTTCATTAAAAAAATTGTTAATAAATTCAGATAAAATAAATGAATGAGACAAAGAGAGTACAATACAAAGGAATGCATGAAAAGGGTACAATGATCTATACATAAAATCAAGTTTTAGAATGATTACATATTGACAAACCACAATAACACTACAACCTCTATCTTGACTCTTGAGTTATGAGTATTTTTATAGTGGTTATATTTAACAACAAAATTAAAGGGCTTACAAATGAACTCAGTTGAAGTAATGGCCAAAGACATGCTTTTCTCATTGCCTCTATATTCTCTTTATGAGAAAATCATTTTTGTCTGTATTTTTATCTCTAGTAATTCATCTTTCTTATGCTTATATTCGACAAAGAAACTCAAGAACACATAAAATTAAGTCATATAATGGACATGAGTGATAAAATATTTGTCGCATCCAATAATAGAAGTTACCCCCACATACACATGTACGCATACATGCATCCCCCCCCCCCACACACACACGTACACGTACACGCACACGCACATATATATTTATATCTATACTATCTTATAAAGCATTTGGCTAAAACTCTTAAAAACTCTTAAAACTCTTAAAAACTCTTAAACCCGTTCATCTCTAATTTTATGCACATATAATTCATCTTTCTTAAAACACATAATATATACTATACTATAAAACATTTGACAAAAACTCTTAGAAACAATTTTTTATGCACGAAGTATTGTTTATTGATTCATATTACTTAAAATTTAAGATTACAAGTAAATTATGCATAAGTACAACTTATTAAAGCTCCATACTTGAATTCGTCTAACTAACAGCAGATAAACATAATCAAATATTAGATAAATATCTCATTTTAAATATAAAAAATTTAAAATATAATTATGATAATAATTGATAACTAACAGAATTTAATTAAGGAAATTACACCAAAACACAATAACTTTTAAAAAGATTAATTTAATACTGATAGCGATATTTTTTTCAAATTTTTATGATATTTTTAAATTTATATTTTATTCAAAAATAAAAATATTACCACTTTCTCAAAACCACATAAAACCAATGTTTACTTAAAATTCAAGATTA
>NC_037544.1:37388345-37400162 GCF_001531365.2 Cynara cardunculus var. scolymus | reverse complement strand
AAATCCGTCGGAAAGTTGTTTTTCCGACGGATTTCCGACGGATTTTGCCGTCGGAAAAACCCGATTTTTTAGTAGTGATAAGATCTGTTGCCAGCGAATAAATAATCTTTCTGTGACATGTCTATAGGGGTGGTTTACTGGTCTCTTATTGAGCTCTACCTTTTGCTTGTTTGGAGTATTGCCAACTTGCTCAATAAGTTTTCCATACTCGGTGCTTCACCACATATCACAGGATTTTATCTTATACGATGATCAGCTCATACCATTACAGTGTAATGATTCCAAGTTAGTTCGATTGTCACTTTTAAATGTTAAATGGTGGAAATTGTCTCATTTATGAGAAGTTTTGATTAACTAAGACCATTAAGCTGATCCTACCACTCAGGGTGTGTTTGGCACATTTGAAAGAAAGGGTTCAAATATTATGGAGCTCTGACTCAAAGTCTTTGGCATACTTTTATTAATCTAGAAACGAAATGCTACAAATTTAAAACAAGACTATTAAGACTTCAACCAGTCATTCTCTTCATATATGTCGTTCCTTCTTCTCCCTCCCTCGCTTTCTTCTCCATATAATCATCGAAACAAACCCATTTTCTAGGAATCCCAAAACTTATGGCCGTGTCAAAAAATGAAGAAAACAACTATACCGATTTAAAAAAATAATGAACTTTGGGAAGAATTTTAGCGATCCTATCTGCATCAAGGACTGATAGTCCTAGTCCCCTAACAGTAATATCATTGAAAAAGCACATTTATTCCATTGTTAAAAAGCTTCTTCCTTAAATTATTATTATTTTTCTAATCAAGAAAAACCCAAGTGAGATCGGTTAAAAACAAAAACAAAATTTCTTTTTCTGTTGATAATTTTTGAATAAAATAAAAACATAGAAAAGAACTTTAGAGAGAGAGAGATGAGATGCTGTTACTCAAGATTTAAGGGGTGTATTACTTCCATTACATTTCTTGATGGAACAAGGAAAGCAGCGCCCCCCCCCCCCCCAATGGGAAAAAATATACTACATGCATGAGTACATTCTTTAAGGTATGCTCTATTTTATTCCCAGGTGGTTTCCGTTCTCTTGGAAGTTGTAATATTACCGCCTACCAAAGGCAGCAGAAATCTAACTTAGCACTGGCACTCAATCTCTTTAAAGGGTATATGGTAAATTGTAGTATTTTTTTGTGGTAAAAAGATGAAATTGTATTCATTTTGCATCTCAAAAAGATTCATTGGGGTTATAATTCAGAAGGGGGGGGGGGGGGGGGGGGGGGGGGGGGGGAGAGCTGCTGTCTCGAAGATGCATACGAATCACATTGAGGTTAAACATAACTGAAATGTAAATGCTAAAAATAGCTTGCAATGCCATCACTACTGAACCAACTGCCCCAACTCTTCACCCACATAACCAAAGAAGAAAGTGCACAAGGCTTTAGTGAATGAATGGTACCCAAACATGAGCCATTCTGTTGAGCTGAGTATCAGATTATGATCCGAACTTGAAACAATTAACATGCTTATATATACAAATGTGGGATCGACTCGACTGATAAGATAGATGGAATGGTGGCTAGTATTATGGTTTAGTTACCTGCAACTGAATCTGTAAGTCGCACAGGACAGGATGACAATCATATATATTGTTAACGTATAACCATAAAAAATTGGGTCACACCACAAGAGCAAGAAAAGAAGATTCAATTTAACCATGTGAAGTTCTAGTTAAAAAGACTTCATATACCTGGATAGGACATCTGGGATCATGTTATGTTGAAATAACAGATAATTGAGATGGTGGGACTTTCATGCAATAAAGGCACGGCTGCATCCAAGAGGCAAAGGCATAAATAATATTACAGTTTCAATTTAGAGATCCATAAATTATTTAATTATTCGCAAGTACATGGAGACACAACTCATTGAGGAATATATTAGTACGATGGATGGTGTATAACGATTATCTCAAATGATTTAAGGATAAATTGTGGAAATTTTAATTTTTAGCATCATATCATGCTATGTTTGTTGCATGAGCAATGCATATGTGAAGTTAAAAGACAATGAGGAAAATTAAGTATATAGCTATGAGTAACCCTGATGCTAAAGTAGCTAAATTGGTGTCAAATAATGCGGTTTACTGAATCACACAAAGAAAGAACGAATAAGGGTGTTAACCATGTTAAGTGTAAAACCTACACTTGGACATGGACATTAGTTGAATGGTTTAACTATAATTCTCGGGAACTAAGAAGTAGAACACTTGAAGCCATTTTATGATGGAATTTTCTAACCTGAATGAATCTTGAAATATTAGCTATTGCATGAGTGCTGATAGCGAAAGTAGAATTGGTGTGGGGGCGATGACTGTGTTGAAGAAATCTGAAGAAATGATGGTATGGTATTTCTTTCAGGCTTGGAAGTGAGTGTCTTGTAAGTGAAATCACCAAATAAGAATATACATGCAAAATTACAAGGTGAGTCATGATCGATTGTTCCTAGAATACAGATCTGTCTACTGGAACATACAATGAGTGTATGACTATTTACAGTTGCATCTGCAGAAGCTTGTAATTCTGAATAGTTCGTCATGATATAGAGCATTGAAACTGACAGCACCCAAAAAGTAAATGATCATATGTTGTTCAATGGAATTTAGCTTCAGCAAGGGCTACAGGAGTACTTTATTAAGTTCCCACCAAGATAAATGTTACAAGGTGACTGGTTCTTCAGTAAATTATTATGGGAGGGTGAAGTACTGAAGTTGGCAATGATTGTCGTAATCAACTTAATTAGGGTTGGAAAATTTAAGCACATGTTTCTGATTGACGTATGCTTGAAAAGGACAGGAAAATTATGTAACATATAACTTTTAGAAAATTAAACTTCCAGATAACTTGAGCTACATTTTGTATCAATGGTCATGGCTGAATGTAGGAAATAGAGGGTAAATTTCTCCAAATTTAAAGAACTCTTGATTCCTAATCATAGAGATTGTTTTTTATTATTCCAACCAATACAAATCATTAAAATTAAATGTTTAAAGAAAAACAATATTTTTATTGAATATTTAATGATATAATTAATGTTGTAATATTAAAATGGAGATTGTTGGGATTTTGATTGTTGGAGAATTATTGGAGATGCTCTAAGATGCAATCGTACAAGGCCAGATATTCATCCACTCAGCCCAAATATTGATCCACTCAGCCCAGATAGTAGGTATGGTTCATTGATTGAAAAAATCTACAGAGTTTATGCAACTGTGAGATTATGTTTCTGTGTAAGACAAAAGAAAATCCTGTTTCAACTCGGAAGACTTTAATATCCCAAGGTTTTAAAAAGTGGAATCAGCCCTCGAGATATATATATATAGACTTGGGATCATGTGAGGCTAATATGTTTTCGTAAGACCCGTGACACCATAATTTTACACTTGAAATTTTACGGTAACTTGAAACTTTACAGTAAAATGCTGTGAAGGTAACCTATAAAAATGCTGTGAAGGTTTAGATTTTTTTACCTTCACAGTGTTTTCGCTGTAAAGTTTCAAGTGTAAAAAAATGGTGTCACAGATCTCACGAAAACAACCCTGTATACACATATACATATCTGTATGTGTAATACAAAATATATATACACTAAATATATACATAGTGGGGGACTATAGAAGAACTTTTATATATATACACACACTACATACTCTTCAAAGTGGGAAATAATATATTTATGTATATATGTGATGCTCTTCAAATTGGGTGACTGGCGAAGACGTTGGAGAAGAAAAATGAAAACTACAAGCAGCAAGAGAATAGGCTTATTTTTAAACCCTAATTGCTAATTCCTGCCTTAGCACCGCCTCAGGGTTGAGGTATACGACTCAACAACCCATGAGAGGCGCGTCCTCAGACTCGATTTTCCAGCGCCTCAAGCATTTTTTACAACCATAAATATCCTAAATGAGCAGTGGAATCCCTAGTCACTCTAATTTGTTTTTTAGCATGTGCATATTAATTAAAAACCCTAATGCATGGATAAAAATCCTAATCTGTGTAAATTTGCCAAAATGTACAATTATAAAAATAGAATTATGAATACTAACTGATTGGAAAAATATACTCTTGCAACAGTGGCAAATGCATCAAGCCTTCTAATGCCAACACTTCTGGTTTTACAATCCTTTTAAGAGTTACAGATAAGTTTTGGAATACTCTACTAAACCTTTTGAGTTAAAGAAAATCTTCTACTACTTTTTGTTGTTGCTGAGAGCATCTCCAATGTCTTAAGTTTCTTAAAGACTTTCACTTTGCAACATCCAAAAATGTTTTCTCTCTCAATATACTCCAATGGCAAAAAGCTTAACTGGAGAGAGGGATAGTAAAAAGCTTTTCATAGGCTTGAGGAATCTCAAGTAACTGAAAAAGATTATAGAGAAAAACTATCAGATCCAATGGTAAAAAGTCATTAACATGAATTGAAATAGTAAAAAGCTATTGATAGCTTTACAATTGGAGACGCTCTAATGGAAGTTCTTAGAACATAAGGTCCTAATTGTACAAATTGTTAATGACTCTTCTAGTACCTTTTTTTGTTGCGAACAGAAGTTCTTTACAATTGTCTATCTTCTGTCGTGACTCGTGAGGAATAAGACTAAGTAGTCTTTGTCCTATGCTTTTAAACTCGTTAAAATGAGACTGCCACATGACATTGGAAAGTACCTTTAGCTCTTTGTGTTTTGAGGAAAGGTTTGCATGTATGTGTGGCTAAATGTTCTCCTTTTCATCACTTTCATGTTGAAAATAACTTATGAATATTTTTACTTCTTTTAGAATGTGCTACCTCCACCGGTTTCTGGTTCTGCTCAACCGCCAAGAATGTTCGGCATGGCTTCACCACTTCCTAATCAACAAGCAATGGCTACAATATCACCTACTATGGGGCCTGCTGGAGCTGCAGGTACTGGACTGTCAAGGATTGATCCTAACCAAATTCCACGCCCTATACCAAACTCCTCTGTGCTTTTGCATGAGACTCGCCATGGAAACCAGGCAAATCCTCCACCGGTATTTATTTCAGCACATCTTAATGTTCTTTCATTCATAGCTTCCATCAGCGTGCTTAAATTCTAAGGTGGTGGCTTGTATCTATCCATGTACACTCTTGCCATGAGGATTGTCCTTCCCGGCTTCAGTTGTATAAGTAATTGTATCCAATTTCACATATTCTGTGGGTTTTTTTTTTGTCTTGAAGCCTGCTACAAGCGAATTCATCGTAAGGGATACTGGAAATTGTAGTCCCCGGTACATGAGGTGTACTATTAATCAGGTAATATGCATTTTCTTTCTCGTTTACTTTGTATCTGAAATTGCTTGATGCTTTGTTTAATGTAGAACTTTCTGTTGGTTGAACAGATTCCTTGCACTTCTGATCTTTTGACCACGTCTGGCATGCAATTGGCTTTGTTGGTCCAGCCCTTTTCCCTTCCTCATCCATCTGAGGAGCCTATCCAAGTAATCCATATAAGCTTATAGTTCTGTTGTAACTCATTATATATCACCCTACTCTCTGCATTGCTCAGGCAGGCAGGTGGTGGTGTGTAACCTTATAACTCAAAGCTTCCATAAATGCTGTCAAGGTGTATCATGGATCTGAAAATATGCACAACCTTGTGCTTTATATTCTTACAATCAATAGGTTGCATGCTTTGGACTAGTGTCTTTGAAATGCTTCTGCTACAAATGATACACAATTTTGTCAAGTAAATTAGTGTTCCATACAGAGACCAGAACCAAAGGCAATAAAAATTGAAATTCACTAGAAAGAGGGCGAGAAAAGTGCCAAATAAAAGATAGATATAACAGTAGAAGGAATAGACAGGAACCCACTGCATCAATAGAGTTACAGTACAAAGGATTTTCTCGATTTCCCCAAGCTGTAAAGATACTGCTAGATGGCGTGATGGTAGTCTTCACAAAATGGGTAGTTCTATAGTTTGTGATAGTAACATTGAAGATGGTAGCTTAACCATTTATATATTATGTTTTCTCTTATGCTAAATGTGAATATTGTTTCAGATTGTGGATTTTGGTGAAAGTGGACCAGTTCGTTGTTCCCGTTGCAAATGCTACATTAATCCATTCATGAAGTTTGTTGATCAGGGAAAACGATTTATCTGTAACCTCTGTGGTGAGTGTTGATATTTCTGTTGTCGACCCTTTGCACATGATGTATAGTTGGAATGACATTATACTGCAATCTTATTGCCAAATTACACTAGTTGCTATCTTAGGTAGTGTAGTTGGTCAAAGAGACGGTTTATTATGTAGCTGATGTAGTTTGACTGATGGTATGCTATTGCGATGTTGCTCCAATACTCGGTTTTCCTTCTTCAAGGGTGGTTTTTGAGAAGCTGACTTTTAGATTTAGCTAGATAAGTGCAAGCTTGTGGCGCTCTTTAATATGTGCAATGCATGATTATATAGTTTCATTGTGTTAGAGAGTAAGGAAACGTGGTGCAAATTATGTTTTGTTACAGGTAGGTAACATTTTTTAGTATATTTGAAATTATGTAATAGCACTGATATGGTGGATGTGACTTCTATTCTTTGAACATCTATTTGTAAGTATCATGGTTCTTACACTGCTTTGTGCTTTCTTTTGCAGGTTTCACGGATAAAACTCCCCGTGAATATCAGTGCAATCTAGGTCCAGATGGCAGGCGGAGAGATGCTGATGAAAGGCCTGAGCTATGTAGAGGAACAGTTGAATTTGTTGCTACAAGAGAATATCTGGTTAGAATTCTTGCTAATGTTCTGTCATTTGTCCCTTCAATTGTACTATTATCCCATGCCTGTTCAGTAATTTTTAGGTCTTTATTGTTAACTAAAAAGTTGAAGCGTTTCAGTATGAGAATAGTAATTCACAATTCTTAACAATAGGTCCTGGAGACTTTTTGGTTCATCATGCTATTACTCTGGGTTTACAGGGGTTGGATTTCATCTACGATCAGATCAGTGACAACCATAGTTTTCTTTTTTGGTAGTGTTGTTAATGTTGTGCAAACTGGTGCATCTGAAAGAGTATACCCTTGAATTATGTAATGCCATTTAAGTGATTCTCTATATTCTTGTACAATTCCCAGGTGCGTGAGCCAATGCCAGCTATCTTTTTCTTTCTCATTGATGTATCAATGAACGCCATACATACTGGTGCTACAGCAGGAGCTTGCAGCGCTATCAGCCGGGTTATTGCTGATCTCCCGGTGTGTTCATGTTGATTTCAACATATACTCAAATGTGTTGCATATAGCTTTTGAGCATGCCACACTTATGGCCTTTTTAGTTCTAGCAATCAATATGGTTTCCATGTTGCAGTTTATCATATGCTGTTTTCATTAGTGTGTAGGTTCCCATTTTGTTTAAATTGTAAAGTTAAAGGCAAGTGTTCCAAAACTAGTCACCTCATTAAGGCAAATGGTATTAAAGTTATCATAATGAAGTCCTCACTTGTTTTTTGGATTTTTTATTCAAATTCTTTTCTTTATTTCACTCATGCAAGAGAATGATAACATTGCCAAAGGTGGCTAAAAGTTAAGAAACTTGGCATAGTTCTAGGAACACAATTAGATATCTAACATGGCTATTGTGAATGCTGTCTTTCATTTATTCTATTGCCTATGAATCAGAATTCCAAAGTTCTTACAATATTAGCGTTCTCTGTTTGTAATCTCCCTCAAAGTTAGTGTATTGATTTGTAATAACCTGATTGGTGCAGGAGGGTCCTCTGACACTGGTGGGAATTGCTACATTTGACTCGACCATCCATTTTTACAATCTGAAACGTGCATTGCAGCAGGTTACTAAGATAACAGATAACTTGAACTGTTGAATCATGAATGATTAAATTTCATTAACATTGAAATTATGGGTTTGATGAATATGCATGGTCATGTGATAAAGAGCGTTAAACTTAGTAGATCCTGTGACCGTAAGTTACTTTCTATCCCACAATCCTGTGTACATTCTATTGCAAATCTTTTGTGCAATGTCCTTCAATATGTTACATGAAATGGTACGACCTTATAAATTGAAACAGGAAAAGTCATGCATTAAGTGCCCACATAAAGAGGAAGTAGTATATACTTATGGGTTCAACAACATGCACATATATGTTAAGTGGGTTCTGATAAGAAGTTGATGAATTAAGGGTGTCTAAATTTATCTTAACTAGTTAGCTTTTGTAGTAATAATAACGAGGGGAATAGACTCCTGATTTGACTTATCACTAAATAAAAAAGATCAACTAGTAAAACCCTGTAAAGGATTCACCGTTCACCCCTAAATTCATGAAGCCCAGAGATATAAAGATAGACTGCAAGAATTTTTATGCTTAAGATTCTGAAATAACTAAAAATGTTGCACAAGGATTGACTCCTACTCCTGTAAAATGAAGCCTATACCATTCATAAGTTGGAATGTTAGACCCAAAATAATCATGACTTGTATACAGAGGAATAAGAAAAGAGCAGGGCCATTTTCATAACAACGGCTGAGGTTTTTTAACAACAGCAGGATGTTAAAATCAGTTAGGGTAGGCGGTTGAGTCAACTGGTTGTTAAAATCAGTTAGGCTGTGGAGTCAGTTAGTTGGTATGTTAAGTTGGTTAGCAGCTAGTATAAATAGGGAAGAGGGCTGGAGAGAAAGGGGTATTATTTTCGGGTATACAATTTGTAAAGAAGAATTGCTGGGAGAGTTCCAGCCTCACGAAAGCTGGCTTCTGAATAAAACATCCCATACTTCTGTGGATTACTTCAATTTTTTTCTTGAATTGAGTTAGTTTGCAGCTTTGCATCATAGAACTGGTACCTACCTTAATCTTTAAAAAAATTCTGGAAGCAAGTCAATACAAATCATGCAGCACCACTATTGGACCAACAATAGCAGTAGTGTTGTCAAATGGGTGTAATATTGATGAGATATTATGATGGATGAGACAATCATGGAAACCAAGTAAAGATAATAAAGGTAACCCAGCAGTTAAGAAACCCGGCGAGAAAGAGAAGGGAAGAACACACTATATGAAAACACCCTGGTTGAGCAAGGTTTTGGCACTTTCAACGCAGGTTGGGAGGTTTGGTTCGGAAAAGGTCCATAGACTAAGGTCCCGTTTGTCCCTTGTGCCTTTTCTGTTTATTGAACCTGTTGCTTGTTTGCACACAATCTTCAGCTATTTTTCTCGCCTGTAGCTTTCTTTCTTGTTCCCCTAATTAACAATTGAATTGCACGTCGGAGGTCTTTACAGAAACAGCCTCTTTATCCCTTGGGGTAAAGGAAAGGCCTAGGTACGTCCTAGCCCCTGGACCCACCTCTCCATGGGATATATTGGCTTCTTTTGGTTTGGTTTACCAAGGTCCCATTTGGCAGTTAAAATATGATTATACATGATAAAAAGTGTGCTTCTAAACGCAATTAAGGAATGCAGAAATATTCATTTAGCCGGGGGAAAAGTCGTAAGAGTGTAGATACAGAAAATTTTCTAATGGTTATTGGTTGATGACCAAAAGCAGAAAATATAAACTGGTAAAAGAGATTTTTGCTGGATGTGCTCATGTTCTTGTGCATTTTTTATTGCAGCCATTGATGTTCATAGTTCCTGACATACAAGATGTTTACACTCCTCTCCCCACTGATGTTATTGTTCAACTTTCTGAGGTTAGTTATGCAGAATATAAACATCTTATCAGTTTTCTCTACTTGCTTTGGTGTTTGTGATAAATGTCCGTATCTTAGGTTGAATGTTTTTTGTATTTTCAATATTGAGAACTGATTGCAAGTGTTTTATGTTTGATATCACAGTGTCGTCAGCATCTAGATCTGTTGCTGGAAAGCATCCCAACTATGTTCCAGAATAATAAAATGGCTGATTCAGCTTTTGGTGCTGGGATGCAGGTACTAAAAATCGTTTTAATTTATACCCCTTACTCCATTAAAAGCAGCACAAGATGTCCGTAGAAAGGCGAACTAAATATAAAGTTATGAATTATTTCATACGATCCCTGTGAACCATTTATGCCACACTGAGCTTCCATAGCCTTTCAGCTTTTTGCACATTAAAAGGGTGGTAGTATATTTATATTATGCTTGATGGGATTTGTTTTAACATGGGAGTTCGTATCAAAGACGGAATATATTTTTAGCATTGCTTTGTTATGCTTTTGTAACCATTACTTCTCTTCCACTCAGGGTGCTTTTTTGGCGATGAAGAGTACAGGAGGCAAACTTCTGGTATTTCAATCAGGCAAGCTCATGATCTTGAGTATATGTTTATGATTGAAAGTGTGTTATATTTTGAAATATGGTCATGGCATTCACAAACCAACCTTTCTCTAACCCGAAGGTGGGGTCTGGGGGGTATGTTGTAAGCAAACCTAACCTCTACCCCATAGACTAGAGCGACTATTTTTGTGAAGACCCCAGCTTGTGAAAAGCATGTGGAAGAGAGAAAGCTATCCCAAAATAGGATGACTTTGAAAAAGAACTTGTGAAAAGAAAGGCAGATAGATAAATTTTGAAAATTAGTTATGAGTAAGCAACAACATACAAACTGAAGCGGCCATGCAGGTACAAGAAAACATAGCCAAGTTAAGGAAACTACATACCCCTAGTCTAACTTCAAGATCTAACAACCTAACTGTCGTCTCACTAACCTTACCCCCACCCTCTGCCTCCCCAGCTCCCTTCCTCCCGTCTATACTAACTATAGATCCCCACCTCTAGTCTGCTACCCTACTCTCGTGTCTCCAAGTATTCCTATCAGAAGTCATGTCCGCGGAAAAGCCTAAAGCCGCATCGGCCTACCCCTTCTCTTAGTCCCCTTGACCATCAGACTTTCTATTCTCCTCACTGTAGCCGCCATTTTTCTCCTACAAGCGTAACCAACCCACGGCATTTTTCCCTCCCGTAACTTATCCATGATAGCCGCAACTCCTGCCCAAAAGACCTTGTGCAATATTCTGTTAAACATGCTCCGACCACAAGTCCATCTAAGCATCCTCATTTTTGCAAATTCCAACTTCGTCGTACACTCCCCACTGAAATTGCACACGATAAGTATTTACTATTTTTCATATAGCATATTGTGCTACAAGCTTACACAGCGGTAAACTTGATTATATTTAACAAAATTTTGAGTGAAGGAAATTATCATTATCAATATCAATTTGACGGATTGCAAAGAAACTTGTCCTGTTCCTGGATATGCAAGAAGACTTGATGGAAATATGATGCATGGATGGTGAACTACCGTTGTTCTATGTTTTATATTTGTCTAGGCTATACCTTGTGTTGGATCCTAGGTTCTAATTGTTGATCATAACAAGTAGATAATACTTGTGTTGTAATATAAAATATATTTCGCTATGCTCTGATACCAAGATGTTGTAATATAATATATATTACTTGTGTTTATGGATGCTGCACTCGTGACCAAATCAGTAAAACCAAGACTTGGTCACTACTCATCAAAACTTGGTGACTACTCCACCAAGCTTGCTCCCTACTCTTGCCATGCTTGCTCACTACTCATCCTCCAAGCTTGCTCCCTACTCTTTGTTTGGTTATAAATAACCATTTGGCCCCAACATTTTAACATACCCCGGTTTTCTATCATTTATCTAGATACAACACTCTCTCTAGCTAGTACATTCTATATATATGTGTGAGATACGAGAGTGTTCTTAAAATTCTTGATATTCTGAAAGACTTGCTAGTTGATTGTGGATTTAAAGATCCTTGTACAAGCACTTTGTAATCTCCTTGGTG
>NC_037544.1:37360377-37388165 GCF_001531365.2 Cynara cardunculus var. scolymus | reverse complement strand
CCCTGGATTTCTATTTTGAAGGGACCTTAGAAATCACAATATAAAAGTGATTTCTAAGGTCCCTTCAAAATAGAAATCCAGGGACACAACAAATGTGGATAACAATGATCTAGATGTTGCACAATGACTCTATCGAAAAAATAAATAACCCCAAATATAGATAATAACAATATATGTTATTATCTATATAAACGACAAGTTCACAAAATAACAACACGAGAATTTAACGTGGTTCCCCTATCGGTGTTATAGTGTATGTCCACCAAGGAGAGAGAGCAAGAATATTATTACCACCAAGGAGATTACAAAGTGCTTGTACAAGGATCTTTAAATCCACAATCAACTAGCAAGTCTTCCAGAATATCAAGAATTTTAAGAACTCTCTCGTATCACACACACACACACACATATATATATATATATAGAATGTACTAGCTAGAGAGAGTGTTGTATCTAGAGAAAGAATAGAAAACCAGGGTATGTTAAAATGTTGGGGCCAAATGGTTATTTATAACCAAACAAAGAGTAGGGAGCAAGCTTGGAGGATGAGAGTGAGCAAGCATGGCAAGAGTAGGGAGCAAGCTTGGTGGAGTAGTCACCAAGTTTTGATGAGTAATGACCAAGTCTTGGTTTTACTGATTTGGTCATCGAGTGTAGCATCCATAAACATAAGTAATATATTTTATATTACAACACTAATAACTTCCTGTTCCCTGTTTTCTCATGATTAATACCAACTACTCACATGAGTAGGATAAGAAAAAATGTATCACTGAGCATGATGTAACCACTTTTTGTATGAAAGGTGGCCAAAGCGATCTTAAGTAGCGCTGAACATGATGTAAAGTGGTCACATGTGGGTATGAATAAACATGAAGACAGAAATTGTGAAGATGGTCATTTGGCAATAAATGGTATTGTTAGGGGGACTACCAGAAGGTTTGGCCAAATCCTCAATTCATGAGGTTCAGGACGTGAAACGGTTGTATAGGGGTTGGTGGAGCCTAAACAACTGAAAGATGGGTCTGTAAGACAACTATACAAGAACCTTTAAGCTTCATACTTCGCATACCATGATATCTAGAGCATCAGGCCCTAGATAACAGAGGGCATTGCGCAGAAGATGATTACTTCACACAATCAAAATGAATGCTTGTCTTTTAAAACTCAAATTATTTGATCATTTAATTAGGAGATGAAACATCTAATACAATTGACGATAATTATCCTAATAATAAAGACACATTCCAACAATACACCACTAACTACCTAAAGATAATTTCAATAAATGATTACAATAAATAATGTTCCGTGCGTTTCAAAGGAAATGCAACACATTCTATTTTGGGTTTCCCCAAAACATGAAATGTTCCTTTTCCTGAAAGATTCATTTTCAAGTTGGCCAATTTTCCCATTAGAAATCATTACAAGGTACTGGTCAGATCATGGTCTACACTTTTTTTCAGTTGTTTTATAAAGTGGGATTTTATGTATTTTATCATTATTCAAAATCAAATCAAACTATGTTTTTTATTGGGGTGGGGGGATTAATGATTTATCCTAATAATTGTCCTAAATGCATCATGACCTCCTTATATGGTTTTCTCGACAAACACTATGGTTAGTCATGACTCAATTCACATGAACTCATTTTATGGAACATCATATTATGTGGGATCTTGAAGAAGGATGCCTGGCCAAAATATTTTGAATACATGTTTTTCAAGGTTAGAGTATGCTAACATGGTCTTCTTTATTCTAGTGAACAAATGATGGGGTTGATAAACATAGATACAAAACCTTTCTCAAATTAAGAGGTTCTTCTTAGGCAGTGGGTTATCTTTGTTCTTGTTTTTCTACGTGGTTGGCTGGCCAATTTTGTTGCAAAGCATTTTTGATATATATTGTAACCATTGAGGATTCATATAGAAAATAAATTAACTGTGTTCATTCTGATCATTGTATTATGTTTCAGTCTTGCCTTCTATTGGCATTGGGGCTCTTTCTGCTAGAGAGGCTGAAGGAAGAAGTAATATATCTTCCGGAGAGAAGGTATTACTACACAAAACTCTTGTCTTATTGCTTTCTGTAGCATCTGTTATTTGCAAACTTGTGTCCATAACCTAACTTCAGATCAAGCAGAGGAGTCTTCTATATCTGTAAGGATTGGAGTTATTGAGTAATAAATTCTTTATTATCATATAAGAGTAATAAATTCTTTTTACAATTAACTTAGGGGTGTAAACGAGCCAAGTCAAGTCGTGTAGTAGGTTAATCAAGCCAGGCTCAAAAAATTAATAACAGGCTCGAGCTCGATTAACTTTTTCAGTGTAGGGCTCTAGCTTGAGCTCGAATTATATTTGATTTATAGAGCTCGATGCTCGTTTATGGGTTCGAACTCGCAATCGATTAACTCGTTTAGCGGCTTGAGCTCGATGATTTATATATTTTATTGTATGATTAATAAATATATGAGCATGTTTGGCTCGAAAAAGGGTATGCTCGAATGACTCCGTTCGGCTCGACTTGACTTGAAAAATTGAATCGAGTTCTCAACGAGCTGAGTCGAACATTAGTGTCATAAAGCTCAGCTACATTAGTAGGAATATAGGCTGATATGTCTCCAGCAAAGCGTTTTCCTTCCTCTTCCTATCGGAAAACAAGAACCCACCAGCTAACTTCTCTAGACTGGAAAGATTCAATCAACTTGTTGGCCTGCTTCTATGTCCTGTAGCTTCTAAGGCATTAGCTTCAAAGGGGCTAGTTGGCCCGCGCGGGTCTGCTTTTTTATTAAGAAAGCAAGGAGGTGATTTGTTTGCTCTAGGAACGTACCGAGAAGTGAACTTGGATAGCCGTAGGATCCACTTCCCAATTCTCCCCTTCAACACGGGTCTGGTCAGCATAGACTTAATCAGGTCGTTAAGTCAAACAAGTTCTATTTTGTGTTCAAGATCTACCGAGATCGAGAATTATTAAGCTCGAGCTCGAGTAGCTCGTTAAAAGCTTGAATCGTTTACACCCCTAGCATAACTAATTAACTATATATACTTTTTTAAAACAAGTAATGGCTAGTATTGCATTGAAAGTGCATCCCAACAAGTTCGAGTAACACTGAAAAACCCAAGGTTAAGTTGTATCAGATTCTGTTTATGCTTGCCATTTCAGGAAGCTCATAGATTACTTCAACCAGTAGACAGAACTTTAAAGACAATGGCTATTGAATTTGCAGAGTACCAGGTGAAGACTAATTTGCATTATTTTTAATATTCCACCTCTTGTTGGCTAGTAGTTCGTATCAAATTGTTATATGTTTTACATGTATGATTGTAATATTTTCAGGTTTCTGTTGATGTATTTATTACCACGCAAAGTTATGTGGACATTGCTTCAATCTCTGTTGTCCCAAGGACGACTGGAGGGCAGGTAGTTACCATGGGATTTTTTTTTTATTTCTACAAGTCTTGCCAGCACTTACCATAGAGAAGCATTTGCATTTGTGCGGTTATTTGTGTACCTGTGTACATTAAAGGAGATTGAAAAAGACTGAGCTTTATGCCTAATTTACGAGGGGTGAATTACTTCTGGATTCGTAGCAATTGTGTTGGGAGATGGTTCTTACAAAGTTAATTTATTAGGAGAGAGGCAAACCGTAAGGGAACAATAGGTATGGAATTTTCAGAGCATGATAGAGAAAGAGGGTTATCTATAGAAGAGGAAATGTGAAAGCTTGAGGAAGGGGACAGCGTTCTAGCTTAACACCAGAGAGAACTGTAAGCATAAATCTGGGCAAAATGACGTTTATTAGTTGCAAGATTCTAATGTTTCTTTGAAGGAGTAAATACCAATAAATAATTTCACATTTGTATTTGAAGCATCAACACATTTGTTCTGAATTAATTTGGGTAGACATGTATTTTAGACATGTTGATGATGTAGACTGCATATTCAACTTTCACAATAAAAAGATAACTTGGTTTTTCTCTGAAGTCAAGGCATATCAGTTACAATGATTCATGTTATGGTAGGACTAAAATACAGCATCAATATATGGGTCTAAGATACCCTTTTAACCATTGATACTTCTGGACCTTCTACTTTTGTGATTTCTCGTAAAGTAAGACGCTTGCAAGCTGCATATCATAAGCAATGTAGTTTCTAGTTTTATCTTCTGTTTGAAAATTTTCATCATTGCTTGACATAAGTTTCTTTTAGTTCTGAACCAGTGATTTCTGTGTAAATCGTTTTCTCTTTGCTTTTCTGTTGGTCTTATGTTTGGATTGCAATTAAAATTGCATGAGTGTTCCATCGGAATCAAGATTATTATCCTAGAATGAGTTGAAGGGATGAATTTTTTGTCTAATAGATTATTTCATTCTGTGTATTATTTGTTTCATTTGATTTTGTCACTTTCCATCTTATATAATTTGTTGTATGCAATTTTTTTTATACTTCTTATTTCGGCCAACCCGATACTATTGCCTAACAGATTTTTTAAGTGAATTATTAGACTTGAGAGAGATAAAACATATGCTAAAAAATCCTTGAATTAACTCCAAGCTATCTCTGAACTGTTGGGTTTTTTTTATATTAATGTTCTGAAATTCTTTCATGATAGAACTTGCTATTAAAGTTTGACTTGCTATATATTTTTATGTTTGATTGGTCTCCATTTTTAAATTAGTTCTCATGTCAGTTTATATATCCATGCTTCTTTCAGATGTACTATTATCACCCCTTTTCTGCTCTTTCCGATCCTGCAAAACTCTACAATGATCTTAGATGGAATGTCACAAGGCCACAAGGTTTTGAAGCAGTGATGCGTGTTAGATGCAGCCAGGTTAGCTTATAGCCACCGAGGTTTTACACTGTCCCTTCAAGATAATTTACCTTTGATTTTACATTTATATTTTAGTCTCTAAAGTGGTAAACTTATTGAACTCTTGAATTCTGTAGGGTGTTCAAGTACACGAATACACTGGAAATTTCTGTAAACGCATTCCCACAGATATCGATTTACCTGCGGTTTGTCCTTCTCTCCTTACACAAATGAACACACACAGACATACACACCCATCAACATATATATAGGCTCAGGTGGGCAAAACCGCAAAAAGTGAAAAACCGAGGAACACCCTTGTAACTGTTCATCTGGACAATATGCACTTGCACATACATGTAATTTGCAAGCAATTTGTCCGGTATGCACATGTGCATAGCATGCACACATGCATAAAAATCAGAAAACAGGTTCAATTACTTGTATGCAAATGTGCATACCATCCAGATGAATGAATGGCTACCAGGGTGTTCCTCAATTTTTCATTTGTTTGGGGGTTTTCCCTTGAACCTCTCTCTCTCTCTCTCTCTCTCTCTCTATATATATATATATATATATCCTCCAGTATCCCTATTTCTATCTCTCTTGTGGCGGTTAAAGTTATTGGCATTGGTTATCCTCAAAGTTGTGGCTGTATTAAGTATTTGGACTTGTGTTTTTCATAGAAGGAAAGTGTCCATTCATTTGTAGTATATAACAGTAATATACAGCAAAACTCACACACACTCCTCACCAAAGCTTTAACCCTTGACCTCCAGGGTGGTGGTGATTTATCAGTAACCTTACCTTCAATCACTTGGATCTCTGCTGAACTGGTTTGTTTGACATATGTATGTTTTCTACTGTGTGTCCTTCATTAACAAAGATTTTAACTGGTAAACTTTGCGAAAGCTTCAAAACCATCTGGTATGATGGGTAAATGAGAGGTCCAGTGCGGCCAAATTTTGGTTATTATAGTACAAATGTGATGCTTCCTAGATGCATTCAGCCTATTCCTTTTAAGTCCTCAGTTATTTTGATTAAAGTTCAGAAGATTGGGTTTTAAATCCTTTTAAGTCCTATTCTGTTATTTGAATTAGAGTTCATAAGATTTGATTTTAGATTCCTTGGGATGCAAGTACTATATCGTTTAGAGTTTGCTTCTCATCTTGAATCATGTATGTAATCCTTCTCTAGATTGCTTACATTTTTGTTACAATTGAGCACATTTCATGGCTAGTTACTTGCTTATTTGTAACATCATGTTTTCCCTGATTGAACCTGTACTTTGCAGATTGATTGTGACAAATCGATAATGGTAACCTTGAAACATGATGATAAAATGCAGGATGGCACAGAATGTTCTTTCCAGGTACTTTTTTAATTAAGTTATTTTTCAAAGAGAGACTTTTAGCAAAATGTGGTAACAGAAGCAGAGTTAAGTCAATAGGCGTTCTTTTCCTCGCTAAGGGGTATAGTAGTTTATACTAGAGGTAGCCAAGCATGTAATGATATCTTTGAGCCTTGCTACCCTTGATATACTTGTGCAGGTGCTTGAGCCTAGAAGAGATTGAAATAAAAAAGGCATGATCTTAGCAATTTATGTATCAGTCAGAGGCGGACCCATAAAAAAATTCAAGTGGTGGCACAATTTGATTATATAAAAAATATCTGAAATTCTTTTTTCACAATATTAGTATAGATCTGTTGGTTGGTACCTTGCCGTTACATAGAAAGGACCCATGTTCATGTATGGTCTACATATATTTTGAAAAACTCAAGAGGAATATAAAAACACCAAAATTTAAGCTAAAAAACAACAAATGGGACTCAAACCTGGGTCTTTTGTACAAAGGCAGGAGCATTTACCATCTTAGCCAATAAAGTCTTCTGTTGACTTTTCAGTTTCAAAAATTATATGGTGGCACCCAACAAAACAATGGGTGACATCCTTTATAAACGTAATTTTTTCCCCTTACGACGGAACCATGAAGTGGTGGCCTTTGCCACCGTATCTATCCATGTGGGTCCAGCCCTGGTATCAGTGTATGATCTTTTGACCTGTTGAAGCTCATGTTTTCTAAATTATTTGCTTGAGCTCTGTATATGCTTGCAATTTATAAGAACCGCTCCTTGCTATCTAATCTATTATGTGTTTATGTTTTCAGTGTGCACTTCTATATACTACTGTGTATGGGCAAAGAAGAATACGTGTCTCCACCTTGTCTTTGCCATGTACAACCATGCTGAGTAATCTTTTCCGTTCAGCTGATTTAGATACCCAATTTTCATGTTTTCTAAAGCAAGGTAATTGGTTTCTTTAACACTTTGATCTCACTTTTGTTTGATTGATGCTTGTTTGTGATGATGTAAACTGTACCACATTAATGAGCAGGTTTTTTCACATTGGTACAAACCCTTTTCAATGAAGAACTAAATCTTCTTGTGCTTCAATTCTTCGTCTTCACGGAGTACCATAGATTCTGCATATCTGTAATTACACCAAATATTGATATTTGTTTTTCTGCAGCGGCATTAGAAATCCCTTTCGTCCCATTACCGCAACTAAGGGAACAAGTGACCAATCTTTGCATCTACATTCTTCATTCTTATCGCAAATTTTGTGCAACTGTGTCATCGTCAGGACAGTTGATACTTCCAGAGGCACTCAAGCTGTTGCCCCTTTACACCCTTGGTATGTTTTCTTTCTGATGTAGACCATTCCAAGTGTGGGTTGTTGCTTTGTCCTTCTTCGTAATTCTTGTTGCCTGAAAATTTAACTTATGTGTTGTCTAATTAGCAATAAGATAAGCACCCATCTTAATTCTCCAAAGGTTCTGATGGTATGTGATCCGTTTGGGAGATAGCTGCTGTCCCCTCTTTGGCAAATGAAAACTCCCTCCATATATTTTTTTTCTTTGTGGTAGTGGGGGGGAAGGAAATATTTGGTATTTGAGGGTGCGTTTGGTATCTATAAGGATAGAACAGGACATGGCAGAAGAACTGTTCACCGTTTGATAAGACATACTAGACAGGACAAAACAGATAAAAATGACCAATTTACTCTTAATGAGTTGTTTATATATTTTATACATTTTGATTAATTATGTAATGTATTAAATTATAATAAAATAAATATTTCACATAACATAATATATCATTAGAAAGTTTTAATCAAGATGATTAAAATGACACCAAAATAAAAAGTTTATGTAGTTTCCAATTTTTATTTTATACTTGTTCTATTTTATTTTATTATTAATATTCAATAAATTACATAAATTAATCAAAATATAGAAACCATGTAAAAATAATATGTTTAAAAGGCGTAAACAAAATTTTAAAAAATGAATACAATGTAAAGAGGAAGGCATATTTGATGTTTTAGAAGAAAATTAAGTTTGATTTTGGGGTTATGTTGGTAAAACATAAGTCTGTTCCAGCTTGTTCCATGGGGTGGGGGAGGAACACGCTTGTTCCACTCTGTTCACGTCTGTTCCACATAAAAGTTCTGCCAGACATGGAACAATTATCCATGTTCTGTTCTGTCCTGTACCAAACTCAGCCTGAATGTCAATGATATACTCTTGGGGTGTAAGTTCTGTTTTGATACACTCTTCCCGCATATGGGCTTGTAATGGTTAATGGGATCATTGTCTAAATAATGTTTAGAGAAATTAGGGTTGACATCATATTTGATAGTCATTATGAAATCCTTGTTAGGGGTACATGGGAGAAAACCCGTGGTAAAAGTTAATGCATCGAGCATCGTGGAAGGAATTTTCCAGATGTTTTTTCCTTCTTTTCAAATTTTCCTGAAACAACCATGTAAAAGGTTGTAAATGCATCAATTTCTAACATAAAGGTGCTTCGGTTCCCCAAAGACCCTGCAGAAATTGAAGCAGAAAAATCAACAAAAAACCTGAAAAAACCCTGCTTCCCATTCTTCTACCCAATATTTCATTTGAAAACTCGAATGTTAGTTCGTTGATGCAATATATTGATGTGAAACTTCATGTTACAAATTTTCCTGGTTAGTACTTTCTTGAAACCAACAATTAGGTCACCCGCATTCCAAAGTTTAAAATATCGAGTTGATTAACTATACATTCATCAACACTTAGACCACTGCTGTTAATAACCGTAAAAACTAACATTGTTGCTGAATCAGCATCCTACATGGCATAACACATGTAATTATTGCATTAAGGAGGCAACAGCTTGAGTGCCTTTACATGTTGAGTCAGCATCCTACATGGCATAATGAGTCAACCCTGTACATGTGTTTTGGTCATTGTACTTTAGTGATTTGGTCACTGTTGTTTATTTATAATTATTTGATAATTGCATTTAATTATTTCTAACTTTTTAACATGTGGTGACCATAATTTTGTGTTAAATTAATTACACATTAAAAGATTTCTGGCCATAAAAATAGTAGTACTTTACAAAGTTGTCGTCATAAACAAATTTTAATTTTGAAATTTGTTGTGATGAAGTAGTTTCATGTTATAATTTGTTTTAAAATCTTATCTCTTTCTCTGTTTCAGCTTTAATTAAAAGTATTGGGTTGCGAAGTGATGGGCGTATAGATGATCGTTCATTCTGGATCAGTTATGTTTTCCCTCTCTCTACCCAATTGACAATCCCTCTTGTGTACCCCAGAATGATAAGCATTCATGACCTTAATTCAAAGGTAAAAGATGATATATTTCAGGAAAGTTCAAAGTTTCGTATAAATGATGCCTTAAATGTTTTTTTGGTCTTTTTTCCAATGTTACAGGAAACAGATGGCGTTATTCCTCCTGCTATTCCACTCTGTAGTGAGCACGTGAGTGACGATGGAATCTATCTTCTCGAAAATGGCAAAGATTGCTTAATTTATATCGGGAACTCTGCAGATCCCAATATAATGGGGAAACTGTTTGGCATTTCCTCCATTGATGAAATTCCAAGCCAGGTATAAACACAGGCTCTCGATTTCTTTTTTTTCTTTTTTTGAAGGGGTGTCCCCCAACGCCTAGACTAATCCCGGCAAATTGTGACCGCAAGACATCAACCCTGATAAACTCAATGGTCACAATTGTTATGGACGCCTAGAATTGAACCCAGTGCAGATAGGATATTCCACCACATCCCCTGGGACTCAACCACTACGCCACAACCTTGTGGTTTATTCAATTTCTTTTTTGACGTACATAGTTATTGCATAATTTTGGTTTTTTTGTCCTTCCATGAAGACTTTGTATAGGAGCCCTTATAACTTGAAGACAAATTTGATAATGCAAATAGGCTAGGCCTTGGGGCTCCTCCCAATAGGTCGCCAGTTCAAGTCTCCTTGGGCCACTAGGATTTTCCTACATGTTATCTTCATGTCCCCATGGGATTAGTGATACCCACAGTTAACACCATAAGAACATACATGAAACATAAACCACAAGGGTGGTGTCTGATTGGTTTGAGCTTGGGCTCCAAAGGTCAATAATGTCTGGAGGTCCTAGGTTCAAATCCAAGGAGGAATAAAAATCCTCTTGTGGCCATGGAGGTTCAAATACGGTGACTCCGGGCTACCTGTAAAACAAGTGGTCGTCCTGGGATTAGTCGGCTCGCATAGCGGATTGGATATCCAGGTTAATAAAAAAAACATACATGAAACATATGGGTCCTACGTCCTATCAATGCCCCTCATTGACCTAGACATGAGGATGGGTGCATTAATACCTATGATCATTCCCTCCAGGAAACCTCACGAGAAAAGACATATAGGACACAAATAAGACCTCCCCCGGAAATGGGTGCAGTAAGCTCCTTTTCCGGGGGAGGTCTTATTTGTGTCCTATATGTCTTTTCTCGTGAGGTTTCCTGGAGAGAATGATCATAGGTTTTTGCTAGATATCGTGCTTGCTTATTGGCTTCTTAACAAACATTGCACATTTCTTTCCCTTAATCTTTTGAGGATATAAGCAACGCGCTCTATTGTTTGCATTTTTCTGGTCTACAGTTTAGATATCATAAAACAACGCGCATCGGATCAATTTTTTGGTCATTCAAGCCTAAACAACAATATTCATACAACTAAACCTTTCGTTTGTGAGACAGAATTTTACCTTATATTTTTCTAACTTCAAACATTTAGGAAATAAGTTTACTGTTTTTTAGTGTAATTGTTTTGTTTCATGAGTACTAGTATAGATATTAAATTGGAGAACATATTACATGAACTAGGGGGCTGTTTGGTTGATTTTTCATTAAGTCATATGGATAAAGTTGTTTGTGTGGATTTATCTGTCTGTATAGATTAGGAATATTTTTGTTTTGGAGGGTTTTATCATATATGGAAGGAGTGTGTTTTTCAACAGGGAGGGGCAGGTTTGGAAAAAACTTTGGCTTTATGTATAAAGTTGGCCCTAGAAGCTTACTGAATAAGTCACTTTCTATATAATTAAGCCACTACCAAATAGTCATGTATAGCTGACTGNAACATATTACATGAACTAGGGGGCTGTTTGGTTGATTTTTCATTAAGTCATATGGATAAAGTTGTTTGTGTGGATTTATCTGTCTGTATAGATTATTTTTTTTTTGGGGGGGGGGGGGTGTTTAACAGATGGAAGGAGGGTATTTTTTTAATTGGTAGGGGCAGGTAAGGGAAAAACTTGGCTTTATGTATAAAGTTGGCCCTAGAAGCTTACTGAATAAGTCACTTTCTATATAATTAAGCCACTACCAAATAGTCATGTATAGCTGACTGAATAAGTTGTGAGTCTCATTAAGCTCATTAAGCCGCTAACAAACAGGTAAGTATATCATATGTGTGTGTGTGTATCTTTTTGTTTGGTTTGGCAGTCAAGAAACAAGTTTTATACAGCCAATTTATGAACAAGATAAAAGGCATCTATCAATAACTTCTTTTTTTCAGTTTGTATTGCAGCAGTACGATAATCCTTTGTCAAAGAAGCTAAACGAGGTCGTAAATGAGATAAGGAGCCAAAGATGTAACTACCTTCGGTACGTGTTATGTTTGTGGATTCCTATCGAGTTACGATCAGAGTCTCTTTGTAATGAAAATATTTTAATCTAATTATATGGACTTCTATTCGTAACGGTTTTTCTTTTTGCAGCTTGAGATTATGCAAGAAGGAAGATCCATCAGGTCAGGAACATAACATTTCTATCACATATGCTATTTTCATCGTTGTCTATACAAATATTTGACTGGACAGCAAGATGTTTAACTGAGTCATGTCTAAACTACACCTTAACAAGGACAAGATAAAGGAGTGTTTCCATCAAAATCAATGTTACAATATTTTGTATTCTGTAATGGTTACTAAGGGTATGTTTGGGACGTGGGACGGAACAAAAACTTGTTGTCTCACGTCTAGCAAGGGAATTAGGGTTTGTTTGGTTGGTTTTCCATGAAGTCTTGTATGGATAAAGTTGTATGTCTGTATAGATTGAGAAGGTTTTTGTTTGGAAGGGTTTTCTCATAAATGAAAGGAGCGTGTTTTTTAATTGGAAAGGGTTGGTTTAGAAAAAACTTGTCTTTATGCAGAAAGCCCCCCCTAAAAGCTTACTGAATAAGCCACTTTTTATATTATTAAACCACTACCAACCAATCATGTGTAGCTGACCAAATAAGATGTGACTTCCATTAAGCTTGTTGAGCTTCTAACAAACAGTCCCTTAGATTGGGACAAGATAGAAAAAAATTGCAGTTTTTTTGCCCCACCAAAATAGGTGAAACAAAAATCACGAAGATAGGACAAGATAGGTAATTACTAAACTTCCAATGTTAAATCAAAACCTTCTAGAACTCTTTTACCCGCCTACCTCACTTTTGCCAGTCCAATCTGCATATGCAAAAAACGAGCAAGTTTGGATTGCAACTTTGCCTAAAACGGAACAGTATCTTTATTTTGGAATGGAGGGCGTGTCAATCAATGGTGTTTATAACTGCTAAAATTGGTTGGCGGTTTTTTTTTGGTTCAACTTATCTTGTAAGGGGTGTGAGCATACGAGCATTAGTGCACCGGATTCCATCAACTCCACAGTTAAGCTTATCTTGTAAGTTTTTGTTTCAGGAATGTTGTTCTTCTCGTATATGGTGGAAGACAAATCTCCACATGGTCTGTCCTACGTTGAGTTCCTTGTACACGTCCATCGACAAATTCAAAGCATAATGAATTGATGTTATTTATGCAAGTGCGGTCTCCTTCAATTATGTTTACAAATTCCGGTAGTCCTTGCACAAGCCAAGATGAAGCAAAGTTTTGAGATCCCTTTTAGTTTCGATAGATGGCTTCCATTTGAAACTTGTGAATTTGTAGCATAAAGTAAATAAATCTCGCCTCGATTCGAGCTATTTTACCACCTTTTGTGGTATGTATAAACAGGGCCTTGTTCAAAAATATATGCCCAAATTAATCCCGGCCAAATTATGATTATAAGATACCAATTCTGATAAATCTTAGTGGCCTCGACTATATCCCATAACCTCTTTTCAGTGAGCAATAAAAAAGGCACAAAGTCGGGGTCAGGATTTTTCAAGTTAGGTTGTTTCGCCATTATTTCAACCTAATCAGGCCTAGCATAAACTGCACTCGAGGCTTGGGCTTTTTTGTACAACTCTACTATGTTCCAAAATAAGCGTTCATTTTCAAAAGTAATTATACCCTTAGTTACGAGAGAAGGAGAAATTCATTACTCCATCCGTTACCAAGGATAAAATTGTCACTCACATTTTTAAAACTATACCTTTTTCACTATAGATATTTATTTTGAGACAAATGGTACGCCTTGCATGCAGTGTTTTTCTTGACCACTAACATAAAAACATTCTCAAAACGATGAAACTGAACCAAAATTTCCACACCAATTCTACCATCAACATTATAAAATTGCTAATGCTAAGGATCCACTTGAAATTCATATTATTCCTCCTAATTCTGTTCTTCATAGGTTTCAAGCTAGCAAACAACCTAATCTTAAATCAAACATAAAACGTATAAAAACAATGATGCTATGCCCGTGGACCACATGTAGCAACATGAGCCTTGAAGTCCTCTAATTCCGTCAACACTTCATCCCTGGGTCGGTATATCAAATCGCTCATTCGCCAAATCTGCAATCACACATAAAACAATAACGGCTTTAGATTTTATTTGTTTACCATCAGCATCTGAATCATGTCTTCTTGGTACCCACAATCATACCGTTAATAATGGAAAGTTTAAATAAGAACCGTAAATATTTTGAAAACCATGTATATATATAGGGGCTTAATCATTTGAGAACTCTAAAATTTGTGAGATCCGTGAGAACTTCTATCTTAAAGTTTTGTTTCACATGATCTTTTTCCATCTAAATATAATATTTGATATATTGATTAACATTTATTTGTTTCATATGTAATCAATTCACAATGTGAAACTCCAAAATGTGTTTGTTTCATATGTACTCAATTCATATGATGCACTGGTTCCCAAAGATCTCACAATATATATACATATATACACACACACACACATATATATATATATATATATATTAGACGAAGGATCGTGTGAGAATGGAAGTTAAAATGAGAAGCATAAGAAAGGATTTGGATCCTTGATCACTTTTAATCTCATCCACACCCTAACACCCTATGAATTCCGCTTGATATGGTGATTGATCTAATGCATCTCATTAATGTTGATATTCAATTAGGATTGATCCAAATATCCAAATTCATTCAAACCCTTCTCACCATAATTTTCCTTCTCACCAGAACTCAACACTATATATGCGGGGGGATCTAAAGAGAACCCTCAAGAAAGAAAGAACCAAAGAACCCATCCAAACCGTTAGATTCAAACATGCAACAGATGTGATTGAAAAGAAGGTTATAACCACCCTCTTTCTAAAATAAAAATATCCCCCTTTTAATTGAAAACCAGCAAAATATAAGAAAATTGGAGCGAAACAACTTACACAAAGAACGATCAAATTATTATCTTTAATTTGACATCCATATTGATATAATTTTTCACCCGTTTTTCGTGATTCTTTAGTTCTTTTAGGTTTACCCCCTATCAGTATATACACTATCAAAATATTAAACATGTAGCTGTCAATTAATATATTTTATCAATGTATATGTATTTATATCGTATATACGCATCAATACATATATAATAATATTGGTTCTCACAGTTCTCAAAATATTTATAGTTCTCAATTGAACATTTCCTACCTTTATATCTATTTCACACCATATGAGACAAATGAAGATGTTAAATACCTGAAGGGTACCACCACCACTTGTTGTTTCAACATCATCAGATACACTAACAACAGTCCATGGATCATACACATTCCAATGGAAGTCTACCACTTTGTCCCTGAATGCACCACCAACAAACACTTAGCACTTGGATTACATCAATCAAACAGATGCCCTACAAATCGTTAATACCCCATCCACAGGGATTGGATTTAGAAAGTAATGTGTGAATGGGGTATTAACGATTTGAGCATTTAACGAGCTACTTGAACTCGAGCTTAGTAACGACCATGAACACAAAATAGAGCTAGTTTAACTTAACGAGTCACAAAATATCATCTTGCTGTTTTCCTTTTTTGCTCATGAAATTGCATCATAATTGATTTCATGCACTACTTTCTAAACTCATTCCCCCTGATACAACACTCTACTTGTCACTTTATTATTTGGTCATTACGGTATATACTTGCACTTAATTAACCACCATCCTACAGTTTTTATATCATTATTTTCTTACAAGGATTACAAGGCATCATGCATGGAATCCCAAAAGATTTCTAATGGCCATAGTTATTGCTTTTGTCCACAAAAACACTATCTATTTTCTTAATTGTGAGAATACGTGGAACCCCCAGATCACTCTCCAAAAGAGCCCTTGAGGAAAAAGGGAGGTTCCAACATATATACAAGAGAAATGGGCCAAGTCTAGCCGATGTGGAACTCCAACTCACCCCCTCCAAAGAAGGCTAGATGGACACAGACTGTCCCAAGGTGTCGGGAGGGGGCTAGCCAGAGTGTCAAGTCCCTAGAGTGGCAGACCTTGGCTCTGATACCATGTGAGTATGTGGAACCCCCAGATTACTAGCCAAAGAGCCCTTGAGGAGAAAGGGGAGGTTCCAACATATATACAGCAGAAATGATCCAAGTCCAGCCGATGTGAGGCTCCAACATTAACAAACATGAAAAGATGTCACCTTCCCATAAAAACTACAATCAATGACTTCACACATACTTTTAAGGAACATGTTCAACTATTTATCAAATATCTGAAGTGCCCTTCAATAAAAAAAATAGAAGGAATCTAGTAAAAGTGTATTCCGTCATCTTCAATAATCAACCACAATCCATGATGACATTGAGTATACTTTAACCACCAGAAAGATCAATAACATGAATGGCACACGAAGGTCAATAAGAAAGTTGTCTTCATAGGGATGTATTCTTTTGGTTGGGTTGGGTGAGATGGGAAGAGGCAAGGGAGGGTACATCACTGTTTTATATGGACAAGGATATCATGTAAGCTAAGTTCAGACTGCAGATAATTCTCATAAATTTATTTCACAGTTTGAAGGAATTGAACCTGTGCCCACAATGTTTGAAGAACAACCCCGGAGCAGAGTTTGGAGATTTTGTCCCGTGTTCTGTCTTTTTACCAACCTACCAAATAATACAATGAATGATGAATATAAGAGCGAACATTAACAAAGAAAAAGAAATGAAGTGGCTTGCAGTATTGTAACGTAATATTATCACACAAAACATGATCACATAGGGCCATTAGGAAGAGGGGGTTAAAGAACAGATTCCCATTCTCCTGTATGAATGCAGGCCTGAAATATGCTACAATCTAACCACTGATAAGATAAGTCTAAACCTTGGTTATTGATCACTGTTTATACATTGTCAAAATGTTTTCTTCTAATTAAAGTAAGAGTAAACTTCACTTTTGGTCCCTTAATGTTTTGTCAATTTCAATGGATATTGTCCCTAAACTTTGAAAACTGGATTTGGTCCCCTCACGTTATCATTTCTTAACAGTTTTGGTCCATCCTAACGGCCGTTATTTTTTTCCATCAAGTCTAATTAAATGAGGGATATTTTAGTCATTTTAAACATTTTTCTGATGACTAAAGCACCCCTCATTTAACCGGGTGGTGATGGACTTAACAGAAAATTGTTTAAAATGACTAAAATAACCCTCATTTAATTGGACTTAACGAAAAAAGCTAACGGCCGTTAGGAGGGACCAAAACTGTTATGAAATGACAAGTCTGAGGGACCAAATCCAAGTTTTTGAAGTTTAGGGACAATATTCATTGAATCTACCAAAAGCTATAGTCATCGTAATCCTCCTATTCAACTACTCCGACCATTTCCGAGTTTTGGTTTTGGCTCTTCCAAATCATTCCCACAGGAGATCCGAACCCTTTTTTTTCTTCTTACATTTAAATCCAATCTCCTGGTCCCTGCGGAAAGGAAAAAGAATTTCACGCTCTTCCTAAGGGAGGATTAGGGACATCCTATTGATTTTAGCTTTCTCCAACCTCGGGGAAAAGCATGAAATGTTCCTGGAAATTCTTGCTCCCAGTGGACCATATATGAAGTTTACTCTTAATTAAATGAAAGACTAGACTAGAACTTGTCAACTTGGCCAACTAGGTGATGATTATAAATTTATAATACACTGATAACTACCTACATGCTAGACGATTGCAGTAACCTTTCGACGCCTTTTTCCACAATAAACTTACGCTTTCGGATAAGTGCTCAGATGTTAAATCATATAGTCTATAGAACTATAGAACGAAAAAGATTGCATATGCAACAAAAATATCTGTGAAGCTGGTAATCTACAAGCAATAGAGTTGAAATGTGGATGCATCAATGTGGTTGTTTCCCATGGATACACAATAGTAAATATATGAAAAGGATGTTAAATCAATGTGGTTGTTTCTCTACATGCATAAATGTATGCATTTGGAGGCGAACTCAGATGTTAAGTTAAAGAGTCTATAGACTGAAAAAGGTGACATATTGCAATGAATATATCTGCAAATCTGGTTATACACATTCTACAAGCAATAGAATAGAATCTGGTACTTGTCAAAGTGGTTGTTTCTTTTGAGGGGGAGGTCATAAGCGTCTATACCATACAATAGATTATTGGCGGAATGAAAAAGACATGGTAGAATCATAACCATAGAATACGACCCGAATCAAAATGCATACATTTGTCTCATACACTATTGGAATGGCGAGAAGAGATATATTTTACATCCCAAGGGGCTATAATTGGAGATAGCAATGTTTCTGGTACATAAGTTCCAATAAAAGTGGAAAATGCCCTACCTTTGAGTGCGGTTTGAACTATTGATTTTACGTAATTAGTAGTAGCCAATTAGGTTTACGATGAAAAGTAGAAATCAATCATTAATCCAATTTGAGTACCTTTACAGGATTGACTCATAGACCTCAACAGAAATACATACACATAATAAACCTATAAAGAAGATTTTAAAACAATGTGGTTGTTTCCCATACATATATAAATTTATGCTTTTGGAGACGTACTCAGATGTTAAATCATACAGTCCATAGAACAAAAAAGATGGCATATGCAACGAAAATATCGGCAAGGCTGGTTATCTACAAGCAGTAGAGTTGAAAGGGGTACTTATCAATGTGGCTGTTTCTAAATACATACAGAATAGTAAATATGATTAGAGCAAAAGCTTTCTACCTGTTCATAATCCCAGATATTTACACAGCTATCCTCTGCTGAACTCCCGAAGACAGAACGCTTGTCTGGACACCACTACAACATAAGGGAAGTTTCAAGATAAAGCATGGAAGCTTATAAAGAAAAAATACGGGAAAAAAAAAAGGAAGCCTGCTTTCTTTGTTCACAAGTCACAACACCAAAAAAAAGATCTAATACCTGGACACAAAGAACAGGAGCTCTGTGTTCTTCAAATTTATGAACAGGAGAGGCGACTCCATCAGAAGTTAGATTTCGGCGGTCAAACATGCAAACAGAGTGATCAGCTGACCTGAAAATGACACCATGGCAAGAAAAAAAGCCATCGCAATTAGTTACAATTACATGGAACGAAATGAATCCATTTTACAAATTAGAAGAAATGTGAAGCCAGAACAGTATCAACAATTACTCTTTGATTAGATGCAAAAAATAACAAAATTCACTCTTTATCCAATCTTTAAAGTTTAAAGCATAATATAATTTTAAAAAAATTATATCTGATTCAAACGCCAACTTTAAAAAAAAAGATTCATTTGAGACAAAAAAAGTGGAAGTAGACTCTTTTTTGGGATGAAGGGAGTATTCCTCAAAGTTCAACTTCAACCATTTTACATGGGAGAAAAAGAAAGTACCCGGTGAGAATATAGTTCTCATCATGAGGACTCCAATCAACGCAGTGAACGTCAGCATTATGTGCCTTTTCGACCTATTTTCAAAAAAAAAACAAATTAACTCACATCAGAGGATACAGATTATAGAAAGCCAAAATACTTCACAAAACTCGCATGTGTAACGGTGTAAGAGGAGGTTGGGACAACAGAGAAGTGCTAACAAATTTCACAGTGAAAAATTCAGCAAGGATGCATGTGATTATGTGAAACACCGACTTCAGACTTATGGGTCTGTGTGACATCCGACCTGACTCATGCACCCGAACATTACTCAGGCAAATATAATGTTCACCATAATTAATTATTGAAAATTTTGCTTTCGGCATGAGGCAACAAGGCATAGCAACCCACTTCGTAACTACATCTTGGACAGTTAACTAAAAATCTCTATTTTTAAATAAACTTCACTTCAGCATCATGCTGCCATGAATAAAAAGTCGATTCACAACAAGCATATAGGTCTAGCTTTTCATGGCGAACACAATCATACAGATTTCTAATGGCATGGTTCAATCCACCTCAAACTCCATTATTAGAGGACCCAATTTGAAATGTATAGTCAAGTAAGCTGAACTCAGCATTGCAACAAACCTTCATGACCGGGTCGGTTCCAACTCTTGCATCCCACAGTATCAGGCAAGAATCATCTCCAACGCTACAGAATTCCTGTGTACTTCATCAACATACAGAAATTTGAACACCATATAGAATGTGTCAGATTATAGAAGACTCCACAAGCATAGAAAAGTATAGCTATAATCAGAACGTAACTCGACGTGAAATTGGAATGGTAACGAGTTAATGCAAGTTACCTTGTTGGACAGAACTGCACATCTTCAACCGTATCCTCATGCCCTTGAAAGATCCCACGAGGCCCCAGAGAAGCATTATTAACACTTTTAACAATTGACCCTGTAGATCCTGAAGTGTTGGTTGAGTCTCCTCCACCCAGTGTTGATATATGGTCATGAATACTCCACAAAACCACATATTTATCCTTTCCTGGAAATGGATATCCTCAATAGTTAGATGTTAACTGATAAAATTAGTCAATCCCTTGGAAATATATATTAAAATCAACCAGAGTAAAAAAATCAAGCAATTGCAACCATTAGCTAATACCATTCATCCTCCTTGTCTCATTGATCATATGCACTCATTGACCACAGTTGGAATACATTATGCAAAATCACATGATAGAATGGCTAACAAACACGAGAGTGACACTTTCACTTAATTGTTTTCGACATAAAAGGACCATCATCAATCATAACAACTAGATAACTGTTTGAACAACTAGTTGACAAAGAATTTTGACAACAATCTTCTAACCTCCAGAGAGTACATAAGGTTCAGATGGGCACATTGCAAGGGCAAATTCTGCATTATCCGAATGTCCTGTAAGCACCTGCCATAGAAGGAAAAAGATTTGATGGTACAACGCCACATATTTAGGAGATCCAAGCTCAATGTATGGGTTAACAAAAGCATTGATATTTGTATCATTCCCATCTGATTTTAACCTCAAACATTTGTTTAGCAATGAGAAAATGAAATAGAAAGGGACATAAAATAATCCATATGGAGGGTAAGTATATGATAATATGACATTGTAAAAAGGTGATGAACAAATATAAGCAAGATACACGTTTTACATTTATGTTTGTACAATGTAAAACATTAAAGAAAAAGTTGTATGATATGGCTAAATTATATGAAAGAAAGATAATACAAAAATTGTGGTCAAATAGGCAGGGAGCTCCAAAACACCAAACCAACTAACTAAAAGACATTTGTAAAATCTGGCTATCCAGATTTGAAGCTGCAACCATGGTTGACTTTAGTAGGTTCATCACCAGGGACTCTCAAGGATATTTTGTCAATTGTACTTGTTAAGTCACCATCTCCTTCAAAAGCCTAATTTACTAGATGAACCCACATAAGAAAATAGCCTACTTGGAGAACCGCAGGTTCTCTTGTATGCTATTCAACCGCTAACAACTTGAAACACACGAATGAATACTTTAAATTTGCACACCCACCCCAGGGAAGGGTGGACAACAGATGACATAAATGACGCAGTATAGATTAGAGAATTGGAGAAAAGAAAGAATCAGAAAACACCAAAAGGAACTAGGTTTTCACAGCTTCAAACCAGAGGAACACTAGGATCTTTTGAGCATCGAACCCAAGATAACCAAAGGCATCTCACCAAAGGTTGTATGGTTTCACACAATCAAAGTAAACTCGTGACTATTTTTATGTACTCAATAATGAGGATTAGATCACAAATTCACAATATATGATAAGATTAACAATAAGGATAAGTACTAAGAATTATCCTAATAGAAAATTATCCTATAAATTATTCTAACAATCATAAAACTAAGGTTAAACTAGCAATCATTAAATTAACTAGATTCAAGCAAAATAAAGTCATGATGAACCTACTATTTGCCCTAAATTTGAAATCCTCATCAATGAACCTTAACTATATCACTCAAACTCTATAAGGCCAAAAAAAACACTCATCCTTTTCTTGCTTTCCAAAACAATACTCATCCTTTTCTTGATTTCCAAAAAAATATGTTCAAACTCCGAATGACTAATGAGATTTTCTCTGTTCCTACTTTATTACCAATTTTCAAAACCAGGGATTTCAACCACTTCTTCCCTTATTTCTTTCAAAGCCTAGTGTTCCATTGTAACTTAGAAGGCTCTTGAAACAATATGCCATGCAAGTGACTGAAAGAAGAAAATTCTTATAAGTGAAAGATGAACACACCAAATCAGCATGAGATTCAGCAGCTCCAAGAACAGCGTAACGATTAGGCTGTGCTTCAATATCCCAAATGAGGACCTGAAATAAATAAACATGAAAATACAAATAAGAGCCTGCATGAAACTTTCAAAACATCATAAAACCATGCTCTGATTATTATTCTGTAACCTCTGGGCAGTCTGTATGTGTAGCAACTATGTTCTTGTTTTGTGGCAGTTCCCTAATTCTGTTCACCTGTAAAACAATTATCAACAAACTATAGATACGAAACACAGGAGCTATATAGTATTGAGCACTTGCAGGCATCAAGATAAACAAGGTTTTACTCATTTGGATTGGAACTCCAAAACTATATAAAATTCCAGTTCAATGTTGGACAGGATACATAAAACATAACCCCAAGAAAAAATATATCAGTAACTAAATTTAAAACTATAGATGGAAAGAGAAGCAATTGATCAATGTCAAGAACTCCATAAGCAGAAACATCTGCATGCTACACGTAACGAATTTGACACAACAATGCACAATTGCACGACAACAACATTGTTGAATGCAGCGGCCAACTGCAACATTAGTGGCATAAAGCAATGAACTCCATGCTTATCACTTTGGTTCATGATGTAGCCTGCAACTCAAGTCCATGGATCTGCCAGGTACTTGTATCTAACAGTCTCCATTATCCCACAAGAATGGAAACATTTGACCCTAGATGCAAATTAATAGAAAACTTTGACGACAGCTGAGTGTCACAATACTCTTGCAAGAGTATCTTTTACATTCAAATTGAAGTAAATCTTCAGCACAAAAATGTAACTATTTGTATGAGGATTAATGAGCAGAGAAAATTGATATTTTAACTCAAAACATTTCCAGGATACTAAAATTGCAATCAGCATAAAACATGTTTTAAAAAAAAATTGATTCTTGTGATACAGATGGAGCATAATATACCAACCACAGATAAATCTGTCAGAAGACATCTATTCACAGAATTCAGTAACTCCAAATGTGTATGATTCTTACCTCTCCAGGATGAATGATAGTTCTGAACTTCTTTACAAAGGGAGAACGAGCTTCCTCGTTGAACTAAAAGACCAAGCAATCACATGTGAAGTAATCAGAACAGTAGCCATGAGTAGGTTCGAGAATGCTAAAACAGAATAGGAACAAGGGAATGATAAAGATGAGTAAAAGAATTTTTACCTGAGATATGTGTTCTGCTGCAGCAACTTTTGGCTTCACTACGTCACAATTTGCTATTACTAGTGTATTTGGAACACTACCGTCAGTCTGAAGAAGCACATGGCATCAGAATATTAGACATCAACTGTTATATAAAATGAACACCGCAGCTCTGAAAACATTAGCATCAAGCTCCAGTTCCATATAAATTGTCATGGGAAAGAAAAACACTATAAAAACGTAAGGGAATCCGTGATCTAAACATACATATGCAAAAATAGAAGTGTCATAAAGAATGCAGAGATAGGGGGAACACTATGAGAGGAGACAAACATAACTACAAAATCTGGACTACAAAAATGCGGAGAAAAAGTGAATTAAAACCTGGAAAAACCAAAAAGTGAATTGAAACCCTAAACCAAAAACGATCATAAGCAAAATTGAACAAGAATTCCTAGGGCTCATAAAAACATATAACTACAGGATGAACTAAGTGAAGCATTATAACTACAATGACAAAAAAACGTTAAAGTGCAAGTATAGCCATTTCCCCATCAGCAGCATTAATGGCATGATGAAAACAAATGTTCCAACAAAGTCAATTAAACTGTAGCATTTTTACCATTTTGATTAATCAACTAACTTAGGACTTGTAATCTTTGCTCCTGATTCATCTTTAAAGAATCTAAACTTTGCATACTCAAGATGACTTACCCTAGTGATTCATCAGTACTAGGAACTTTACCAGATGCACACATTTCACCCTGAAACCACAATATAGATTGTGTACATCCTGACTATTTCATAACATGCTCAATTTTTTTCAACAAACTGAAAGATTCGAGACAGTATCGCTATCACAATAATCACAACAAGCAACTGAATAAACCTACAAACAGGAAAAGGAATCAAACTCTTGCCTGTTCCGAAAGATACAGACGCTGCTTATTCTTGTTCTTCGATTGTTCCAGCAATGGTCCCCATCTATTCACATATTATGAGAAGCTTATAAATTGATACCAGCAAATATTGAACTATACATGTTTGTAGGCTTTAAGGTACTTGTTTATATGAATAACGGATCCACAAGATGATCCATTTGACCATGAAAGTGAAAGCAACTTCTTTTTTAAAAGAACTGGAAGATCAAGAGCCAGCCAATGATTTCTTTACCAGATCGTCACTTAAAACTGCTTAAATCAATAATTTAAAATTTCATAGCGCATTGAGGTTTAATCAAGAAACAACTGCGTGATTTTATGTGAGTAAATACATATATACCGGCAAGAGAGAGAGGGCCAAACGAGGTTATGGTTAGCAAGCCAATCATAAAGAATGGGGACGACGGACTTCCAGTTATTGTACTTCTCGTCGACGACGGCCGCTTTCTTGTTTCCGACAGCGGAAGCTCTGTCTCTCATCTTGAGACCTGAAATCTCTCGTTCTTCCCTGGTGATCTTCTTGGAGCCCTTGGGCCTACCTCTCTTTTTAGGCTGCGACAATGGTGATGAAGCTTCTTCCATTGAATAATTGGTTCTTGAGGGAGGTTTAAAAACCCTTGGTCTCTCGCTCTAAAACCCTATTTCTCTCTCTAAAAAGCTTGAGAGCAAAAGGGACCTACACCTTCCAGTGAGTAGATAAACTCAGTCTGAGTCGGACCAGTAAACGGTAATATAATACATACATATATACTGTATCTATATACACCCTCTTCTCGTGCCTTTGGGTAAATCATATATACATTAAACTAATAAAAAAATATATTAGATGTTATATGAAATTACCGCATCATCCTCGTTGTTTTTTAAAATATATACTTAAATAATATTTGTTATATTAATTTTTTTTTAATTAAACTTTGTAATTGACTCAAAATAATAATAAAAATATTAATAAGGTGTATAACAGAGATTGTTCTGTCATAAATATATCAATTTATACGCTACATATATTTCCATAAAATATTTATATCCACCACACAAACGCGATACTATTACCCAATTTTGTATATAGTATTGCAGATATTTTTACAATTTGCTTATTATTGTTTCATTGTTTGGTTTTTTGTTACAGAAAAAAAAAAGATTTTAATCGTTTTATGCAAAATCAACATATATGGTATGTTAAAGAAAATGATTTAAACTCATGTGACTAATCATTTAGTACGTATATTGTTTTTTAAATATTATGTAGATAGTGTTATGTAAATAATAATATCGATAATAATCATCTCATAATATTAAAAAATATATATATAATAAATCTTATATAAATAATAATTGATGACAATGGTTATTTACTTATATAAAAAACAAAAGTATCATGTAATAATAATTAACCGTAAAAGTTATTTACATATACTTTATTTAATTATCATAAATATTTTATTTATTGTATATTGATAGCAATAAGGGTTTTTTGTAAACTAAAATATATTATAGTTACTTGATTAATCATTTACTTCTTTTTATTTGTTTATATTTATGATAATCAATTTATAATTATTATGTAAATAAAAATATACATATTATTATATTGAGTATCATGTAAATAATATTTCATAAATTGATCGTAATTTCATTTATATAGTGATTTTTTAAATACATTATGATATATATATATATATATATATATCATTAATTATGAAATTTGGTTGTTACAGAAGAAGATGAATAATGTAATCACTTCAATGTTTACTAATCTATATCTATATATATACTATCTTATTAAGCAAATTTAGCAAAAGTTTTAAAGTCTTAAAATACTAAATGACCAAGATACCCTTTATACTACTTTTTCACTTTTTCATCCGCTCCTCTTTCACATATAATCACCCTCTCACAAATTTTTTTAAAATTATAATTTTAAATTTACACTTTATACCCCTATAATTAATTTATTTATTTATTTTACGTCATTTATTTTTAAATGTTTCATTTTAAACATTTATCAAATTAACATACATAATCGTATATCAATAAAAACATGTTTAAAAAATACATTTTTATATTAACAAGTTACACCATTATAATTGTCTCGTTAATACCTTCGAAATGAGTCCAATATTGAATAGTTTTTGACTTAATTATATTATTATATATTATATATACTGTGAAAAAATATTTTTAATATTTATGATTTATACTTTTATAGTTATTTATTTATATATATATTATATATTTTGGGGTTGGTCTGTCCAAATTGCACTGTATAATATGTTCTTGGATTTTTTTTGAAATATATATATATATATATATATATATATATATACACATATATTAATTCAACCTTAATCTGAGTTTCTGGACAAGAAAGAGGGTAAGCAGTTGAAATTTCATTCAAAAACCCATATTTTTTGGTTTTTTCATGGCCTATGATATGTCAAATTTGTAGTTTTCTTTATTGGTTTTGAGTGTTTATCTTAAAACTCAAGTTTCTTGGTTCTTTGCTCTTGGTGTAAATCGAACACATWTRTGGAGTCGTTTAAATATGTTGGATTTTAAATATATTAGATTTTAAACTGTCATACAAATTTTTTCATCGATAGTCTGTAATTGGAACCATAACTCTTATTTATTCAAATTGTATTAATATGTAAAGACCAAATATAACATATATCATCGTTAAATCTTATCTTATAAAACTAGTGGAACTTCAAAATCGTTAAAATTCATGGTTCTCGCCGCATTGCGCGGGTACACAACTAGTAATTACATAATAAAAAAGGAAATTTGCAGCAAAAAAAATAAAATTGGGATTCAGATACTTAGAAAAAACTCATTGTTGGTGGTTCATCCTTTGATAGACATATAAAATTGATATGGTGTCCCTTTTTTCTAACAACTAATCTTCTCATTCGATAAAGATTAACTCCACTCCCTTCAAAGAACAAACAACCAAAGTCATGAAATTGAATGATTTTATCTTCAAATATAAACATGGTACACAAAAGTAACTAAGAATAATAATATCAAATTTTCTCTTGCAAAGGTCTTTTGATTCGAACGTAATTTGAGTTCATTTAGATTTTTCACATGCACTTGAGAGATCACTATAAATTTATTATATGAGAACAGTATAATTATAAATATAAATAATGATAGCTACAATTCATTAGTGGATAACTCTATAAATCGTAATAAAATGCTCAATTTATCATAATTCTACAACTTCAGTAATCAAATTATAACTTCATAAGTGAAAGGATATAACACATACAAACTCGATAAAACGTGAAGGTTGTTAATTCCATTTTGATGGGAAATTCGATTTGGTATATGGAGAGAACCATAGGCTCGTGAAAAACGAAATGATTGGGAGATGGTGAAGAGTTAGGGATAACGAAAGGAACGGCGTTAAATGCAAACATAATAATCAGTGTTGATGGGAAATTAAAGTGAAAAATTAGAAGAGAAAAGGGTTAAAGGAGGATGAAGTAGAAAAAAAATAATTGAGTTTCTAGCTTTTAGGAGAAGTCACGTTATACTTAGGGCGCGTTTGGTTTGAGGGATTTGGAGGGATTTGGA
>NC_037544.1:37330069-37359702 GCF_001531365.2 Cynara cardunculus var. scolymus | reverse complement strand
GAACACAGATTAGGTTAAAAAAATTATTCGAAGTATTAGAAACCAAATCCTACAAACCAAACAGAGGAATGGATTTCAAATCCAATCCAATCCAAATCCCATGGAATCCAAATCCCTCAAGGGAATCCAAATCTCTCAAAAACATTCCCGCAAACCAAACGCACCCTTAGTGGTTTCTCCTTTAATATACATATAGATTTCATAAAAATAGAATATGATACTTAAAAAAACTTGTATATTTATTGATACGAATATTATTATGGTATTTATTTTATCAATATATAGGGTCAGGTTCAGTGAAAACTGTAAAAAAATGAGGAACACTTCGATAACCGTTTATCTGGAGGGTATGCATATGTAAATACAATTAATTTGTCTGGTATGTACATGTGAATAAAAACCAAGAAATAACTTCAATTATTTGTATACACATGTACATACCGTCTAGATGAATAATTACCAAAATTAATATTCCTCAGTTTTTCATTTTCTAGGAATTTTCTCCTAAGCCTCCCTCTATGTGCGTGTGTGTGCAGTGTGTTTGTATAGAGAGATGTTCACGGAAAAACCGTAAAAAACAAAAAACCGAAGAACACCCTAATAATCATTAAATGAGAAAAATCAAATGTCTAAACTAAAATGGTATATTTGTAAAGTAAGTGTTTAATTGAATTGAATAACATAATTGGGACAAAAACATTATTATTTTTTTATTATTATTTAAAATCCAATATTTATGGAAATTATCACTTTCTATGATATCAATATACATATCATCAATATACTTTTTATGATATATCAATTTGTCATACAGTACAGTACAGTACAGTACAGTGTGGGTCACGTATCACACTCGACATAGTACAAAGGTTTTATAAACGTGTATTGGTCCTTCATTGTGGACACACAACACACATTACTTCGGAATACATTGCGAGTTTGTCGTTACTACTGATATCTCAATACATGAATCCACATACACATTAAAACTAGTTTTTGGCACACAAGACATGACAAAACAGAAACATTCTTGTCTCAACATAACATTAGCCTGAAATAGGTTGAAACTGGGCTTTACCAAAATAAGTGGAATAAAAAACAAAAAGATAAACAAGATTGATAAATTACTGAACTGCCCATTTAAAATTAAACTCATTTGTCTGTCTATCCAATCATGTCTGTGTACCCAACACGCCTTAAGGAAGATCAAATGTACCGTGATCGAAAATATCAACATGCACAAATGTAAATCGAAAAGTTCGCATCAATATATTGGAATAGAATTGCCAGACAACTCAGTAGAGAACATATAATGTAGTTCTAAAAGATGCAAATTAGTAAACACTCTTAAACTTCCATATCCCGATACAAAAATCCATCGTTAAATCAAACATAGACACCCGAAGCAAGGAGCAAGAACAAGGATCCAAAGCCCTGCATCACACAAACCCGTTGGTGAGTTAATCAACAAACCAAACTACTGGAAATTGGAACGGGAATGAGAACAAGAATAAAAAATTTCATGCCCCGAATATGGTTAGGTATGGAAATTAATGGATCTGGGTAATGGGCCCATTATATTATATCGAACCAAACCATATTTTTCATTATCATTCCCATATTACCCCTCACTACCCCCAACCAAACGCCCCCTGAATGCCAATCAAATCAAACGGGTGACTTACCAAAAAGACCGATGCCACTGCCCCTGTTGCGAGTTCCTTAGCAAGACTACGGCTTTTCCTAGAAGAGGTTGCTTCATAGCTGCACATATAAACATTCAATAAGATTAGCAAGAAAATCCATTTTCATGGCGAATTAGATGCGACTCATGTAATCTTATCATCCATAGCAATCATTTATATGGTTTTTTTAAGGGTAAAATGCATCAAAAGTAACAAAGTTTGGTTTAGTTCCTAATTAGTGCAACGGAGATTTTTATCTCAATTGACCTAACAAGTTCCCTATTTTGTATCCCATTGACCAGTAACCTGGTGATTTTGTAAAATCTGATGATGTGGATACTCGTTTATAAGGGTTACGGCAAAGTGGTTGATAAAATTGACATCCTTATCATCCACGTCATCATATGTTACAAGATGGTCAAAATAGGTAAAAACATAGGAAAACTTTGAAACTTGTTACATTAAAACAAAAAATTTAAAACTTTGTTACATTGATTGAGAATAATAAGTATTACTTTATTACATTAAATAGAAACTAAGAGTCCGTTTACTGAACGCTTACCTGGGTAAACACTTACCAAGTCACATTACCTTACCGGATGAATATGGTAAGAACCAAGAATCTTACCCGGTAATAGTGACGCAAGGACCAAGAGTCTTACCCGGTAAATGAGGGCTACAACTTTTACCATGGTTAGCGCTTACCGGGTAAATTGTTGCATATGATGCCATTTTGATGGACTAAAATCTTACCCGGTAAGTAAGTGATAGTGCTGAATTTTACCGGGTAAGTGTTTGGTTAACGGCCCCTAAGACAAACTTCGTTACATTTTAATGCATTTTGCCCTTTTTCAATGAACTTTCAAAGGAATGGACAAAATCTGAAAGTCTACTTTATTGATCATTATAATTGTCAAGTTCTCCAATACAAATTTCAATCCATAGAATTGTGATATGATGGAATTCTTGTAACAATTTTTCATTGCTTTGAAATGACTCATTCCGATCCAACCATGATTCCTCTTTACCCAAGGCTACTAGCCCATGCAAAAAACTTGAGTCAATTTATTACCTTCACATGAAATAACTGAACATTCACAGTAAAATTTGTGTGAATGTTCTGTTATTTCTTGTGAAGTTGGTTTCTGTCTCACATAACATCGACTATTCAAATAAAAGGGCACATAAACAACTACATGACTAATTAATTCCATCATATATTTCGTCTCGTGCAAAAACAACAGCAGATAAAGTGGCAACAGTGGTAGCTAACGAATATAAAGATGCTAATGATAAAGTGATGCCAGTAAAAAATGGGTTGAGGAAACAACCGGCCTCTAACCTAGAAGCTTACTGAATAAGCCACTTTAAATATCATTAAGCCACTTTCAATATCATTAAGCTACTATCAAACAGTCATGAATAGCTGACCGAGTAAGCTGTGAGTCCCGTTAAGCTCATTAAGCTAGAGAGACCGTAAATATATAATTTATCACTCACCGTAACAAAAAGAGGTGTTTGAAAAGCATTCACAAATTCTCTATTTTCCTTAACCACAGCACAAATTCTCAAGAGATTGGGTTGATTCAAAAACCACAAATTTTGAAACCCTATCAACGATAATGAACCAATCATAATAAATCAATCAAGCAAAAATGCAATAAAATTCTGAACATAATCAACCAAATAAACTATCACGATCTGAAATAGGGCAAATTTCCTACATCTTTTCGCCACGTAACAAAACTTAACACACAGTGAAGTAGAAATCCGATCCACTTACATAAAGAAAGAAGCGGTGATGACTAGACCGACGGCGAGCATGAGCACAGCTAACGTTGGATACCAAGCGTCTGGGACGGGGCTGGATATCGGTTTAACTGAATGAACCTTTCAAATCCAAATCGAAATCGAAATCGAAATCGAAAAACAAAATCATTCATAAATCAGATAATGTTAGCATCAAAAGATAAGTTAATCAAGAAGATAACAAAACCCTAGAAATTGCATACCATTTTGGGGATGTAGAGAGTGCTAGAGCTTCGATCCGGCTTCGTTCAAAGAGACCGGCTGTGCTGAAGAGCAAAGTCGCTATGAACAAGAAGACCCAAAAACAAATAGGGAAATTTGGTTGACATTTTAAGTCCCTATAGTTTATGGTTTTTTTCATTTAAAACCCCGTACTTAGTATTTTTTTGGCAAATTTCTCAATGTTCAAAAACACCCAAATAAACTTTTCATTTTGAATTTTAGTCTCTAAATTATTATTTTTTTAAATAAAAAAACGATTTAACTTTCTCATTTTGAATGATTAACCTCTGAACTATTCTTTTAATAAATTTTTTTATTAAACTTTCACATATTGAATGGTTAAAACCCTAAATTTTTTAAAAATAATATTGAATGTTTATTAATTGGTTAATGTAACTTTTTTGGATTAAAAAAATATAGTAGGTAACCAATTTTTAAAAGTATGATAGTTTATTTATTAAAAAAATGTTTAGGAACTTAATCAATTAAAATGAGAAATTTTAATGATTTTTTATTCAAAAATAGAAAGTTTAATGATTATTTAATTTAAAAAAAATAGTTCAAAGACTTAATCATTTAAAAGAAGAAAGTTTAATGATTTTTCATTTAAAAAAATAGTTAAAAACTTAATCAGTCAAAATAAGATAATTTGTTGGAATTTTTTAGACTTTTCTCCATAACTTTTTATATCAAATTTTATATAAAAACTGAATCTAAAGTAAATATAAAATTATCGAACAATATTCAAGTATTTCTTTTATTATTTGATTCTTAAAATCCACGACGCTTACAAAAAATATAAAAACTCGATAACCATCTATTTTATGTGGTATTCATAATAAATAATAATAAATAATGATAAATTATTCATTATAAAAATATGTTACTACATTCATATTAATATTTATCACGTTATTCATCATAAATACTATACAAAATAGGTGGTTCTTAAAATATTTACTTTTGTAACTAGGCACACAATTTTGATAAAACATTGTCATCATTTTAATTTAGAACAAATTACACTAAAATGAAATATATATAATTCATACTGTTGATACGAAACGTACGTCACGATGACCCGAGGACGAACGTAAAGAATTCGAGATCACATAGGGAGCATTTTCGTTCAGAAAGAATTACAATCGTAAATGCATATTTACTAAAGTTGAAACAAGGGAACTCTCCGGGTGTTTGATTAGTTAGTGGGTACCTCGACTAATCCCATGAAACCTGGAGAACAACCAAAAAAATCTCTAACGGTCAGGTCAAGGAGGGACTCGAACCAGTGGGGAGGAGCCTTCGCTCAAACCTTATTGTTAGTGAGCTAACCCCTCGGGTTAAGCTCTCTTTGCTCTGTATTCATGCAAGGTTTGCACCATCGGCAACAACCGCAACTCTTCCTCGATCAGCGTCAACCAAACCCCTTGATATTACCAACTTCGCGGTACAAGAATTGTTTGCCCGATCGAGCCTAGTCAAAGTCAACTAGTGCAATGATAACTTCAAAAATCCCGGTGGGCCAAGCCTCTATATCGTCAGCAGGCATAAAGTCAAGCTCAGCCCGTATGAACCCATGAACCCGAGTCAGACCCAGTCTCCAAATCAAGTGGACACTCATAGTTCAAGTAAGTTGGTTGGGCTAGGCTGACCCAAGCATGACGGTCCACGGATGTCGACCCCAAATCCGTCGATTCTCCACACTCGATACGCACCCCAGGTTCAAGGCCTCAACCACCTGACCCATGGAAGGACGGTGCGATACATCGGTCTGCACGCACATTGAAGCCACGGCTGCAACTCTAGCTATGCTATCAATGGAAACTGTCCAAATAGCCAATCAGGCATCTCCTCCTACCTTTCCAATATAGTTACCAAAATAGCCGAAGATTACGCAACTTGCATAACCCACTTTTTCCAATAAAATAATCAAGATAATTAGACATTATGTATGCAAGCCACATAGACATTACAAAAGTAGCACTTGCGTAGTGTCTATTTTTCAGTATTGTCTACGACTCTACGTGGCTCGTATAATGTCTAATTTTCCTGATTATTTCATTGGAAAGAGCGGGTTACGCAAGTTGCGTAAGCGCTACTTGTATCTTCGGATATTTTAGTCATAATAGTAGAAAGGTGGCTATAAAGTGAAGATGGGAGGTCTGATTGGCTATTTCGGTCAATTTCTCGAGATTTGAGGCATTCTTGTGTTAGGAAGAGTGTATTTTTGTGTTAGGCAGAGGCGTTCTTAAATAAATCATAAGGTTATGCATTTAAAAGAAAATCTTTCAATAGGTTATTCTCCTAAATAGCCAGGAATAAGACATACCCGAAGGTTCCCATGATGCGAGTCGTGATGTGTTGATTTTCTTCATCGAGCCAAACCGAAATCAGAAACTTTTGGAGTGAACTCATGTTCCAATAAAATGTTGCTAGACTTGAAGTCTCTATTGTATGACTCTTGGGCTTGAATCTTCATGTAAATAAGCTAGCCCACGAGCCGCACCTAGTGCGATCTTCAACCGAGCTGCCCAACCAAGTGGACCCGTTTCCTTGTTTCTCCCTAATCAACCAATCAAATTTCAAACCATTATAGGCCTTCAAAAATTTGAAACTTAACTGTGGAGTTCTGATGGGATCCGGTGCAATAGTGCCGGTATGATCGCATCCAAAAGTTTAAAACTTTGTTACACTGATAGAGAAATTTTGAAACTCCATTAAATTGCTTGAGGAAAAGAAATTTTTTGTTACGATAAATAGGAACTAAAACAAATTTCGTTGCATTTTGATACATTTTGGCCGAATTTTTTCAAGAAACCTTGAAAATTTCGGGGAAAAATGTTAATTGTTCCAAGGATGCGTACTCTTTACCGTGTAGGTGAGACTGAACAGTGCCATTTGGGATGAGCTCGTAAACTAAGCACCGGCTCCGATCATCCATACAAAAGCCGATCAGTCTAACTAAGTTCCGGTGGTGAAGGCGGCTAAGCATCTCAACTTCCGCCAAGAATTCAGGACCACCTTGTTTGCCGATTTTATTGAGTACTTTGACCGCCACTTCCGTCCCATCTTCTAGCAAACCGCCATAGACGATCCCAAATCCACCTTCACCAAGAACTTGGGACTCGTTGAAGTTATCCGTTGCTTTCTCCATCTCACTCAAGTTAAACATCTTTGCAGATCCTATACAAGCCATACTAGATCGAAATGATCGTGAATCCGATGTGGGACCACTTCGTTCGTTGATGCCGCAATCCCTGCCATATATACATGTTCCCATCAAAAGAGCTACTCCCTCCGTCCCAAAAAAATGTCCACCATGAAAAAGACACATGGTTTTAGAAATGTGTAACTATTACACTTTTTAATCAACTAAATGACATTTTATCCTTAATAATAGAGGAAGTAATGAATTTCTCCATCATATAACGAAGGGTACAATTGGAAAGTAGGCAATTACTTTTGAAAGTGGACACTTAATTTGCGACAACCTAAAAATAAAAATGTGGACACTTGTTTTGGGAGAGGGACTACAACTTTTGCACTTATCCAACTTAGAGAAGTTATACATAGAAAGAATTCCATTTCAAATTCAGGGTTAGTCTAAACCAAAGGAAACACACCCAATATTCCCCCACTCAATTATGAAAAATATTCGGATTTTTTACAATTTTATACTTGATGCATCCTTCGATAAGAAGAAATGATAAACATGTTTGATGGGTAATTGGCAATAGACAATGAATCAATATCCATAAGCCTATGTACTTTTAGTTTACAAGACCAACCCATTTTATGTCTTCGGCTCACCTTGGGTTTGATTCAGACTCTTATTTTGGGTTCGAAACAATTGAAGGGAGGAGTATAATTTTCTAGCAGCCCAAAGGAGATTAAGATTCTTTCTAATTAACGCTTCATTAATAGTCCTTTAATTGCTTTCCAACTTTTGGTCTTTCTTTAGTCTTTTCAATTTTCAAGAGTTATGTTTATCTTCCGGCCCATATATGGGGTTCCAAGTTGTAGCTAGAAGACATCTTTTTTTGAATAATGAGTTTACAATAGCTTGTGAAGCTGTTATGAGTGTTCATACGCAAAAGGAGTCAATTCTTGAGCGTTGCTAGTGTGGTGTTGTTGCTTTATCACAAGAACTAATTGACCGTGGTTACATACGTGAAAGCATGAGTTCTTGCTCTGTTCCAGCTTTGTTGGTCCCAAAAAAAGATGGGACCATGAGAATGTGTGTTGATAGTAGAGCCATCAATAATATCAAAGTCAAATATCGCTATCCCATTCTGAGGTTGGATGATATGCTTGACGAACTTCATGGTGCCAATTTGTTCTCGAAAATGGATTTTCGGAGTGGGTACCACCAGATCAGAATGCGTGAAGGAGATGAATGGAAAACCGCATTCAAAACAAAAGGTGGTTGTATGAATGGTTGGTAATGCCAATTGGACTTTCCAATGCTCCTAGTACTTTTATGAGGTTGATGAATGAGGTTCTTAGACCTTTTCTTGGTGGTTTGGTTGTTGTATACTTTGATGATATACTTGTGTACAACAAAGGTGCAGAAGAACATACTCAACATTTGAGAAGAGTATTTGAAGTGTTGAGAAGCCAAAAACTCTATGGGAAGTTGGAGAAGTGTGAATTTTTTTCCTCCAAAAATGTTCTTTCTTGGTATGTTGTATCTAAAGATGGGATTTTGATGGATGAATCAAAGGTGGCAGCAATCAAATCATGGCCACTACCTTCGAGTGCAACAGAAGTAAGGAGTTTCCATGGCCTTGCTTCGTTTTACAGGAGGTTTGTCAAGAATTTCAGCACTATTGTTGCACCTCTCACTGAATGTATCAAACAAGGCTCTTTCGAATGGACTCAATCTGCCCAGAATGCATTTGAGAAAATCAAAGAGTGTTTGTGCAAATCGCCTATCTTGGCCCTTCCAGATTTCAACCAATTGTTTGAGGTTGAATGTGATGCAAGCGGAGTTGGCATAGGGGTTGTCTTGGTACAAAATAAACGCCCTATAGCCTATTTCAGCGAGAAATGGAATGAATCAAAGAAGAACTATAGTACGTATGACAAGGAGTTCTATGCTATTGTACGTGCCCTAGATCATTGGAGTCATTACTTGAGGCCAAAACAGTTTATTCTACATTCTGATCATCAAGCCTTGAAGCATATAAATGGCCAAAACAAGTTGAATCCAAGACATGCAAAATGGGTAGAATTTCTCTAATCATTTATCTTTGTTTCAAAGTATAAAACAAGGAGTTCTAACATTGTTGCAGATGTCCTTTCAAGGAGATATGCCATGCTTCCTGTTCTTGGGGCAAGAGTGCTAGGCTTTACTTTCATTAAAGAATTGTGCCTAAATGATCCGGATTTTTCTAAAGTTATTCAAGATTGCAAAGAACGAGCTTGTATTCTTATTTCATACAAGACGGGTTTCTTTTCAAGAACAACAAACTTTGCATTCCTAAGAGATCCACAAGGGAGCTACTAATTAGAGAGGCTCATGGAGGAGGACTGACTGGTCATTTTGGCATCAACAAAACCCTTGGTGTATTACAAGAACATTTCTACCGGCCACATGAAAGGTGATGTTACTGCTCTTATTGCTAGGTGTGCAACATGCCATCAAGCTAAAAGCTAATTCATCAAGGCTTGTATACTCCATTACTTGTTCCTTCTCAACCATCGGAAGATATTTCTATGGATTTCATTGTGGCTTTGCCTCATACTCAACGTGGGAAAGATGCTATAATGGTTGTGATGGATCGTTTCTCCAAAATGGCACACTTTGTTCCGTGTCAAAAAACAGATGATGCCATTCATGTTGCTGATTTATTTTTTTAAAAAATTGTGCGTCTTCATGGAGTCCCTAAAATCATAGTTTCTGACAAAGATGTCAAGTTCTTGAGTCACTTTGAGGCATCAACTCGAGCCAAAGAAATGCAAAAGATTCATGAACAAGTCAATGCAAGAAGGCTCTCTTTGAACCTGGAGATGTCGTGTGGTTGCACTTAAGGAAGGAAATATATTCTTTAAAAAGAAAGAACAAGCTAATGTCAAGAGGAGATGGACCGTATAAGATATTGGCAAGGATTGGAGATAATGCCTACAAGCTAGAGTTACCTGGGAATACAAACATATCAACAACTTTCAATGTTGGAGATCCTTCTCCTTATCTTGAAGATGGTCCATTGGAAGATTTGAAGGAAAATCCTTCCCAACCAGAGGAGGTTGATGCAGAGGCATCCATGTTATTTTCAGCAAGTACAAGACCAACCCATTTTATGTCTCACCTTGGGTTTGATTCAGACTCTTTTTTTGGGTTCGAAACAATTAAAGGGAGGAGTATAATTTTCTGGCAGCCCAAAGGAGGTTAAGATTCTTTCTCATTAACGCTTCATTAATAGTCCTTTAATTGCTTTCCAACTTTTGGTTTTTCTTTAGTCTTTTCATTTTTCAAGAGTTATGTTTATCTTCCAGCCCTATATATCAGGTTCCAAGTTGTAGCTGGAAGGCATCTTTTTTTTAATAATGAGTTTACAATAGCTCGTGAAGCTGTTTTGAGTTCATACACAAAAGGAGTCGATTCTTGATTGTTGCTAGTGTGGTGCTGTTGCTTTATCACTAGTAACATCAACCTTCACCAATTTGGTTAATCTTGGTGGTATTTAAGTACCGATTCTTGATTGTTGCTAGTGTGGTGCTATTGCTTTATCACTAATAACATCAACCTTCACCAATTTGGTTAATCTTGGTGGTATTTAAGTACTTTATCCTTGATCTAATCAGATTGTTAATCTCACCCTAGTCGTATCCCTCTTTTTACCCATCCACCTCGCATCATTAAAAGCTTTCAAAAACATAAAGTTTTCCACTTTCGAAGGAGGGGGTATCAAAAAAGAAAATCTTGGTGCCATATTGGTAACAAAGGCTATCTTTGGCAAATTAGCTGACAAGCTAGTTCTTAGTTGACAAACTAGCTGAAAAACTAGTCACTTTTGGTATAAAAAAAAACTACTCCCTCTGTTTCAAAATAAGTGTCCAGATTTCTATTTATGTTTGTCTCAAAATAAATGTCTTGTTTCAAAAATGAATAACTAAATTCAAATCTACCCTTGATTAATACACATATATTTAAGAGTTGATAAGATAGATAAATTAATTTAAGGGTAAAGTTGTCATTTGGTTAACTTTAAAATGTAATAATTATACATGTCTAAAACTGTGTGTCATTTCTATTGTGGACGCTTATTTGGGACAGAGGGAGTAGCTGATAGGTTAGAAGACAATGTAAAGTGACCTAAAAGCCTAGAATTTTTGGTGATTTATGTAAATAACAAGGGGCATGATTAGAAAAAAGTTAAAAAAAGTCCTTGGAACTTACTGAAAGTCACTTGAAGTAGCTGTTCAGAAAGCTAGGTTTTTTTTTGGACGGGTGTCCTAGACTATGCCTAGACTAATCCTGGAAAATTGTTACTACCAAAAATCAGCATTGATAAAATGAGTGGCCACATTGTTGTGTACGCTTGGAATCGAACCCGCGGCAGATGGGATATTCCACCACATCCCCCAGGGCCTTAACCGCTACGCCACAACCCTTGTGGTTTTCAAAACGCTAGTTTATGGCTTACCAAACGAGCCTTTTTCAATAAGCTCAAAAAATAAGCTAGCTTTTGGTTGCCAAAATGGCCTTAATCCATACCAGTTTTGAACTTCAACAAGAAGTTTTACCCCCATGGTTTCCCTAAGAGGCACTATTAATTCTTAAATATCCTAAAAAGGCGACCTTTGGAATTACCTGATGACTTTCGGAAGGAAGGCAACGCAGCCGGCAAAGCCGACTCCGAGCGGGACCCGTCTCTATGTTTGAACAGCAGAACCCAAACGAGAGCACCGATAAGAACCGCAACTACAGCAGCTGACAGAACTATTATAGCAACGATGCTCCCATTAAGCTTAAGACCATGCCTATGCTTACTCACATCAACACCTAGGGGTTTTTCCGTCATTCCATTATTATCACGACCACCCGATTCGCCATTCGAACCAATGGTTGAAGATGGCAAAGGTGGAGAGAGAGGAAGGCCTATTAACAACCAAGATTCAAATTTTAAGCAAGAATGGATCCAAAATGAATCATTCCCTCAATTGATTTCAAGACTAAAGGGGATATTGAAGGGTAAAAATGGAAAAGCGTACCTGGGTATTTCACATACAGAACTTCTAATCACCAAAAACAAATGACTTTATTGAGACTCGTTTCAGCCATAATCATTGAGCTGTCAGATGTGCGATAAAGTCGTCAAAATTTTCACCAAAGGGTACCAAGTCAATAAGGACAACCGTCTTTTCTGGATCTTGATCGTCCGCATTAGCCCCCATGATTCGAACTTGACTCGGTTTCATATTGACTCCGGAAGCTATTTCAAAAGCCAGCTTTGATACCAAAGGGAAGAAAGCATATAGTGCAACACCAAGACCGAGTGCAATTTGCATGGGCATAACACAATTGCATGGCATTCCGGGAGGAGTATTTGTTAATGGTTCCTTACAAGTTACCAACGAACAATCTACAAATTCATATCTAAGTTATCTTTTTCTGAAGTATAATACATACATATATATGTGTGTATATATATGAGTAGGTTCAGGGGAAACCCCCCAAAAAAATGAAAAACTGAGAAACACCTTAGTACGCGTTCATCTGTACGGTATGCACAAGTAATTTTCAAGTAAATTTTCCTGTATGCACATGTGCATAGTGCATAGAAACCAATAACCATCTTCAGTTACTTGTATGCACATGTGCATACCGTACAGATGAACCACTAAGGTGTCCTCAGTTTTTCATTTTTTTGCGGTTTTCCCCTGAACAGGACCCATACATACATACACACACACACACACACATATATATATATATATATAGCAAAGACAGGAGTAAAACTTGACATCCCACGTTTAGTGGGACCTTAAGACCGGGATAGAAACGAACAAGATTGAGTGGGATAAAAAAAATTATGTCCCACCAAAATAGGTAGAACAAAAATCAGTGGTAAATTACTAAACAACCCATATCAAATCAAGGAGTCAGGTTTCAGAATTTAACAAGTTCGATTTTCCAATATTTTTCTACTTTCTTGAAGATTGGATCTAGTCATTTTGTTAGTTTCAATTAAAATTAAGGGTGAAAATGTTCAAAATTAGAGCCTAACGAAATACAATATTCTTACTTGAAGTTTGTACGGATGTTGCAGATGGTGAGATTGCAGGTGAAACAGAGGGGTGAGATGGAGGCAATGCCAGGCCTGTCAAAAGTAGTTAAGAATGAAGTTCATATATTGCAAAATGAACTTGAAAACATCAAAAGAAGAAAGAAAATAATGATCCAAGAAACTTTATATCGACTTCGAAGTTGAAAAGCAGATAGTGATGTCAACGGTCAAAGTGAATAGTGTTCATATCAATGAATAGCATAACAAATAAAGATCATGTTAGCATTACAGAAAAGTCAGATATTTTTTGAAATATAGCATTTATGTAAGGGAAAATTTCACGAAAAAGCAACGTACTTTAGTCTAATTCCTATTTCGAGTAACATACTTCCAAAACTTTCATTTTAGTACGTGAGATGTGAAATCTCAAACTTTTGAAGTACCTGGTTTACCTATTTTCTGGTAACCAGTAAACTAAAGACGAATTTTAGGATTTAAAAATAATAATATATGACATTTTTTTGCTTAATTGAAAAATATAAATTTTACAACTTTTTTAAATAATGATGTGGACTTTTTTTCTTAGTTGGCATTAAAAAATGAATAAATAATGCCACATCAATAAAAACTTGACCCTAGTCAGCATTTGCAGAGCATGTACTTAAGGGTTTGAGATTTCATACGGGTACCAAAATGAAAGTTTTGAAAGTGTGTTACCAGAATAGTGTCTTGGTTTACTCTTCGGACCTAATCGTGGAGGATATAATGGAGGAACATAGTGTCTTGGTTTACTCTTGGTACCTAATCGTGGAGGATATAACGGCGATTGAGAAGATGGGATGTAAGTTTTCGTAGGCGATGTATTCTTGTAACTTGGATCGAAAGGAGGAGCATGGTTATAAGAGCTTGGAGCATTGTGTGCAGAGGAAGCTACATAAATAAATGAACTACAAATCATTATACGTTTGTTTGGGATGGCGGTGATAAATACAAAACTAAATATAAACCCACATGGTAAATTTGAAGGAGAGATGAATTATGGTGGATTGGCTTAAATATAAACTTGAAACCATGAGCTGAAATGGAGGTTTCACACCTATTCTTTGTTTTTATTAACAAGCTCGTATAACTGAGCGTCCCTGGAGTTCTATGTTCTTGAATATATACACTAAATATGAACATTTTCTTATTCAAAAAATCATTTTCTCTAATCTTGTTTACAAACTGGGGTCTTCACGGAAACAAACTCTATACTCACAGGGTGGAGGTAAGGTATGCATACATCCTACCTTCCCATACCCTACTTCTTGTGGCATTTACGGAGTTCATTTGGTTTGTCTACTAAATATAGCAAAAAATTCTTTAGATCACCTGGTAAGTTAGATGGAGGTTCTACAATTGAAGGATGCAGCAATGGTAAATTTCTTGGGTATAGTTGCAGGATATACAAGGATAATTCAACCAAAGTTTTTTGGATGAAATAAGGAAAATAGGTAGCACGAAAGCTCCTACTATGTTAAGCTTTATCCATTTTGGTAAATTCCAATTTCAGGGCCCCATCTACTCGGTGGCAAACCAAGGATTTTTGCCAAGCGGGTGCACCTTTAAGGTGGGTCAAAAACCCATAAAGCCGTCCGATGTGTTTTTAGTTGAATTCCGCCGTTTCAATGATTTTTTAAAGTTTTTGGGTTGATTTTCGGGGATACTTGAGTTTTTTGATTGATTTCAAGGGACTTTTTCAGTTTTTTGGTTGATTTCAAGCGACTTTTTTCCATTTGATGTTTCTTGTATTTTCTAATATCCTAGAGCACCCTTCAAAATTTAGTGGGTGCACCTTTCATACCCAAAGAAAAATTCTATTACGAAATAAGTTAAGCGGGGGCACGGGAACCCCCTTGGGACTAAATAAGTCCTCCCCTGCATCTACTTGATATGAGGAGAAACGTAGATGGGACACACGAATGGAAAATGGTATAAAAAACAGAGCTACATTTTACAAGTCTCCACCTACCCAACTCCCCCACCCACCAAATTAATTGATCATATTAATAAAGAAACACAAGAAGAGAAGAAACTATCTCTTATTTCTACTATGTACAGATGGTGAAGCAGCAGTGTGGAATGGCGGCACTGCCAATCCTATCAAGAAGTTGAGGCATAGGAGATAAGGAACCCAATTCTAGTTCATAAATTGCAAAATGGAACCAAGAAAACCATAAGAGAGAGGTTGATACCCCCCCCCCCCCACCCAAAAAACGGTTCCAAGAAATTTTATGTCAATTTGAAGTTGGAAAGTAGTTTGTTGATCTCAGAAGTCAAAGGAACATTGTAACAAATAAAGATCAAAGGAATATTAACTTATTATGATTATAGAATAGGCAGAGAAAGAAGAATTATAGCATGTGCATACCTTTATTTTGGGGTGGTGGGGAATAGTGCTTTTGCTTACTCATTGGTGGATGGGAAAATAATGGCGATAAAGATGGTGCCGGATGAGATTCCGTAGGTGAGGTAAGCTTGAAACTTTAATCTGGAGGAGGAGATTTGTGCACAGATGGTGCTGCATTGTCCAAAACAATATTTAGGGCCTGTTTTTTAGCAGCTTAACGAGCTTAATGGACTTACAGCTTATTCGGTCAGCTATACATGACTATTTGATAGTGGCTTAATGATATAAAAAGCGGCTTATTCAGTAAGCTTCTAGGGGGGAGTTTTATGCTGAAAGCCAAGTTTTTTCCAAACATTCCCCTCCCAATTAAAAAACACGCTCCTTCCGTCTATGAAAAAAACCCTCCCAAACAAAAACCTTCCCAATCTATACCTATGATCAGATCAGTGGGCAGCCATAGTTTACTTATTTTATAGTGTCGTATACAAATTAATCCACACAGAAAACTTTATCCATACATGACTTAATGGAAAACCAACCAAACATCCCCTTAGTTGTATTGATTTAAACATTTTTCAGTTATACTTCATATAACAGGATATAAGAACTTCATTCCAGTTCACAGATATCATTGTAGACTTGGGAATATTAAAAAAAAAAATGATATTCAAAAACTTCATTCATTTATTAAGTTCAAAAGTCATCTGAATGACAAGAAAAGTAAAATTGGGTCCTTAATTCTGGAACAAATGGCATAACAAAATGTAGATTATGAGGCACATAATACCTGGGGTCAGGTTCATGGGAAAACCGCAAAAAAATTAAAATATGATAAACACGCTGGTAACCGTTCATATGCACATGTGCATACAAGTAATTTGTAAGCAATTTGTCAAGTATGCACATGTGCATAACATGCACCCATGCATAAAAACCAAGAAACAACTTCAATTACACGTATGCACTTGTGCATACAGTCAAGATGAATTGTTACCATGGTGTTCCTCAATTTTTCATTTTTTGTGGAGTTTTCCCTTGAACCTCCCTCTATAATACCTAAATATTACAGAATAGGCAATGAAACCACAACAACTGCATACCTGGATAGTGCATTGGCTTACTCTTTGGACCTGGTGGTGAAGGATATAATGGCGATAGAGATGGTGGGGGACTAAATTTTGTAGGTGTAGGCACAAAACTTGAATCCAGATGAGGAGTGTTGTTATATGAGCTTGAAACTTTGTGCATAGATGGAGCTACATCAATAAATAAATACAAATTAAGCTGATCCAAAATAATTTGTTATACTTTATGTGGTAAGAAAATAAAAGGGGGTTCAAAAAACCTTTCAATGGGGTATGCTGAATTGGACTGATATTGACTGTTCGATTGTGAGATGAAGAAACAGGGATTACATATCTGCCATTGTTGATGCTTGGAAGAGGAGTTGATACAGGGGGGATATGAGGTTCTGGACAATTGAATTGGAGCTCTCAGTTCACTTAATTGATGATGATCTTTCCAAGAACATATACATGTAGCACCACAAGTAGCCGTAGGTCGTGCACCTTCTTTGCCACTGATAACTCCTCTAAATGAGCCACCACACGGTAAAGAGCTAGTTTTACCATCAGAGGCTGCAGGTATGCCATTCATAGAACTTTTGAGGTCACTGGGCTACTTTTCTAAGGGGCTGTTTGGTTGGTTTTTCATTAAGTCCTGTATGGATAAAGATGGTTGTATGGATTAATATGTGTGTATAGATGGAGATACCTTGCTATTTGTTTGTTGTGCTGAATAAACGTCTAAATGTCATAAATGACTAACGAACAGACCCTAATTCGAACACCCTTACATAGCTGAACGAATAAGCTATATCCCTTATTGAGTTCATTAAGCCGCTACCAGACAGGCCCTAATTCAAACCTTTTTTTGGACTTTGTTGCAAATTTAAGAACAAATGGTTTTCGATATTTATGTTATAATTTCTTCTCATTTATAATACTTTCAAGAACTAAGGGAAAGACTGTAGCTTTGGGCTAGCCTCTGATATGGCAAAATATCTTAGACCATCTCCAACAAATTCTCCAAAATGGAATTTTGGATTTTTTTAATTTTTCTTTTGCTCCAATAGATCCTCCAAAATGGAGAAAGTATGAGAATTCTCCAAATGAAATGTTGGAAGAGAGAAATGTTTTTTATTGGTCCCACCAATGAAGTTGAAAGCATTATCATTTCATATAAAGCTTATTTGTAAGTTCCTTTGGATATTAAATCTATTGGATATTTTAATAATATAATTTATGTTGAAATCTCTAAAATGGAGAAACTATTGGAAATGAATGTATTTCTTTTAAAGATTTTAACTTTTTGCTTCTCTATTTTGGGAAATTGTAGAGAACGTGTTGGAGATGCTTTTATACACTGTTTTTGCAACAATTAAACATATAGATAAGGGGTATTTTTGGAATATGCTACTTTTCATCTGCATGAAGTGATGAAACATAAGCCGTATAGATTTGTGGGCTAACAGTTTGCGAACAAGAGCTGAAGAGAATTGTGAATAAACGAAATAAAAATTTCTTTGATGCACTTCATATAATTTTGCTAACTAGTGCCTGTGGCATCAGCTCCAAGCACATTGCCTAGAAATTTGCCGCTAAATCCCCCTATTGCCACTATCTCCTAGCTTGTCAGGTGACAACATATTTCTTTCCCTTTATTAAACATTCAAGAACTAAGGGCCCGTTTGGTTTGACGGAATGTTTTTGAGGTATTTGGATTTCATGGAAGGATTTGGAAAATTGGAGGGATTTGGAATTGGAAATCTTTAGTGATTTGGTTTGTAGGATGTGGATTGGAATTGAATTCCATTCTTTTATAAATCTTGTTTGGTTTGTAGGATTTGGAATGGAATTGAATTCTATTTTATTACAACTCTATTTTTGTTGGTAGGATTTGGGATAGACTTGACATTTTTGTAAATGTTTGTTTGTTTTATAAATAATTTGTTTGTTCGGAGGCTAATGAGAGATTATGACAGATTTGATGAAAGAGGTGGGGTAGAGTTGTGATGGAAACAATTGAAATCCATGGGATCCGGATTTGAAATGACAACCATCTCCAAGATTTCTAAATCCGTCAGTTGTGGGATTTCAAATCCAAACTTTCCTTCAAACCAAACAGAGGATTGAAATGGAATTCAATTCCAAATCCGGCCAAATCCCGCAAACCAAATGGCCCCTAAGCTTTCATTTGTCTATACCATTCTTTCCGCTCTCCATTATTGATTTCTCTGCACATAAAGTAAATGGGACCCACAGAATGAAAACCGTAATGTCCAAAAACGAATAGAGCCTAAAATTGGAGTAGTTTTGATGCAAATTTTGCCTTCAAAAAAGATTTCTATTTCTCATGAAAATTGCTATTTCAGTGCCTCTTGCATCTCATCCAACTTCATCCCCAAGAATGGCAGAACCTCCAACTTCCAATGTGATATAAAGATCCATCATTATATGGTAAATCTATCCAAAAATATATAACTTTCAGGTTTATATGAGCTTGTTACAAAAGAAAGAATAGAGAGAAACTTCATTTCATCTAAGGGTTTTAATTGGCTGATGCAGTGCCTGTTGCATCATATCCAACTCAATGTAACCTAGTGAAAGGTTTCGTGAACCCCTTTACTTTCTTAATGCAGAAGGTGTAACCAAAAAGTTTGGATTGATGTTATTTGTGGTTCTTTCTTATCATGTAGCTCCATATGTGCACAAAGCTCCAAGCTTTTTTTATAACCACACTCATCATCTGGATGTGTCTACTCCGCCTACAACATCTCAGAATGAATATTCATCATGAATAACACATTCATGTTTATCATGAATCACACATTATGTTACAACATTTATGATGAATAACACATCCGTATCCCGAATGAATATGCCACGTGATGCGCTGTGGGCGGTCCCCCAGTTCCTAATGAAATTAGGTTCCTAACAGAACATGCCCCTAGTTTTATTCACATTACTTTTGTTTGTTACTCCAATTCTTCCAAAATACATTGCTTTTGACGTCAAGTGGATAATGTTCAACTTCATAATTGACAAGAATTTTTTTTGGAACAGATGGAGCATCATTCTTTTGTTTCTTGATGTTTCTATGCATTTGGTACGCTTGTTGTTCCATGTTTGGCGCGACATTAGACTGAGACATGCAGGACCCGAGTGGGACAAAAGTGTATGTTTTTCTGTTCCATCAAAATAGGTGGAACAAAAATCAGCGAGATGGACAAGATTAGTAAATTACTAAAATACCTATGTCAAATTAAAACCCTAAAACCTTTAAGAATTCTTTCATTAGCCTACCTCACTCTCATCTGCCCGGTCCAGTCTCGTTCTGTCTGCGTACCAAACGCACCCTGGAGGGGAGGGGGTAAGACTAAGATGTATGCAGACCTTTCCTCTACCTCAAGAGGTAGAGGGCTTGTTTCCGAGAAAACCACGACTTGCGATTCTTGATTACACATGTATACTTTCTTTGAAAAGTATTCTCAATCAAGTGAACTTGGAGCTCCCATTCAATTACGCAGAACCTCACACTCCTCTTCAAAGCATCAGCATGAGAACTGATATAGTCCCTGCTTCTTCATCTCCAAATCAAACAATCAATATAACTGCAACCGACCATTCGCCTGTGAAAGGTTTCCCGGAACTCTTTTATTTTCTTACGAAATGAAGTATGACCAGTAAATTTGAATAACTTATGATCTGTAGTTGTTTTTCTTATGTAGATAGCACAATGCAACTCCTCCTGATTCAAGTTATGAGTCTATGCCACCAACAATATATCATCCTCCACCTTCATTATCATCATTTTATCCTCCACCACCAGGTCCAAAGAGTATACCAAGGCACTATGCCCCTCCACCCCCAAATTCAGCTTATAGTTCAAGTTTTTCCGTGCTGATTTGTAATCTTTAAGGGAGGTTCAGGGAAAAACCCCCAAAAAATGAAAAACTGAGGAACACTCTGGTAACCTTCAAATTACGGTATGCACATGTGCATATAAGTAACTAAAGTTGTTTCTCAGTTTCTATGCATGTGTGAATGTTACACACATGTGCATATAGACCAAATTACTTGTATGCACATGTGCATACCGTACAGATGAACGGTTACCAGATCTTCCTCAATTTTTCATTTTTTGTGGTTTTCCCCTGACCCTGTAATATTTATATATTACTAAGATTCTTATAGAAGTTTGTATTTTTTTTTTTTTTTGATGTTTCAATGCGCCCTCTTGCATCTCCTCCAACTGCACCTCCAAGAGATTTACCTTTGCCACACTATACGGAGGCAGAACCTCCGTCTAACTTACCAGGTGATCTAAGGATTTATCACTAGATCTTTTCAAGAATGTATAACTTCTAGATATATACATATATATATATATATATATACACTTGTTAGAAAGAAAAGAAAAGAGATAAACTTCCATTTTACCCGATACTTTTTATCTGCTGGTGTCGTGCCTATTGCATCACTTCCAAGAAAGTTGCCGAAAGAATTTCACCCCATCCGCCATAATTCATCCACATCTCCTATAATCTTACCTGGTGAGTTCGTATATAACTATATATATATATATGTATGTATATATGTATGTATGCATGCATGTAGGATTGGGTTCAGGGGAAAACCACAAAAAATGGAAAACTGAGGAACACCCTAATAACCATTATGCACTTGTGCATAAAAGTAATTTGTCCGGTATGCACATGTGCATAAAATGCACACGTGCACAGAAACCATGAAACATTTTCAATTACTTTTATGCACACGTGCATACTGTACAGATAAATGGTGAGTAGGGTGTTCCTCAATTTTCCCTTTTTTTGTGGTTCCCCCACAACCTGAGTCTACGTATGTGTGTGTGTATTGTATTTACCACCCAATAAATCACACTCGAAAGTAGGGACTGAACTTTAGTTTGTGATTAAAAACTCTCCGGAACAAATTAGCGAGACTATGGAGTTGTTTGGTTGGTTTTTCATTAAATCTTGTATGGATAAAGTTATCTGTGTGGATTAATCTGACTATAGAGTGGGAATGTTTTTGTTTGGGTGGGTTTTCTCATAGATGGAAGGAAAGTGCTTTTAATTGGGAGGGGCTGGTTTGGAAAATTTTTGGCTTTCTGCATAAAGCTCCCCCCGACAACATACTGAATAAGACACTTTCTATCTCATTAAGCCACTACCAGCAGTCATGTATTGTTGGCCGAATAAGTTGCGAGTCCCATTACGCTCATTAAGGTGCTAACAAACAGGCCCTATTGTGATAGCCAATATGTTATCTATATAGCCAATATTGTGATAGCCAATATGTTATCTAATATAGCCAAAAATTATGGCTTTCAAGAGAGGAAAAAAAGTAAAGTTGCCGATTGTCATCTCACACAAAGTCACGTCGTTGGAACAATATCTAATCACCCTCTAAATAACCGGTGAATATCAGGATATAATATTATTTGACGGGCATATGACGAAACCACCCGGAGAACAAAAATAGATTTTATTTCTAGCAAGTTTTGTTTGATAGATGTCTATGTTGCAACTTGAGAAGGAGAGTTAATTACTTCAATTTGTTCTTTACCATTATTCCCATGAGTTAATTACTCAAGTTTATTGCTCTTAAGGTAGTGAACAACAAATAAGACTCCTCCCCTTATATAGGCCTCCAACTCTCAAATGGATGGCCAAGATCAAATTACACCAATGGTTCATATTACACTTCTTAAATAGCTATCTAGATGTTTACAAGGAATAATCTAGAATGCAAGAACCCTTGGAAGGGTGGAGCACATTCTAGAATAGTCCACCATTATCTAGGTCAATAGGTCATGGAGGAACCTTCGTGCCCGTCATCACAATAGACTAACAATGGAACCAATAGAAATTATAAAAGGCAACGGAAAAGCAAAAGATAAAAGACTAAGGAGGTGTTTGGTTGGTTTTCCATCAAGCCCTTGATGAATAAAGCTGTCTGTGTGGATTAATCTGTTTTTATAGATTAGGAAGATTTTTGTTTGGGAGGGTTTTTTCATAGAAGGAATGAGCATGTTTTTTTTAATCGGAAGGGCAGGTATGGAAAAACATTGGCTTTTTGCATAAAGTCCCCCCCCCCTTCTAGAAGCTTAATGAATAAACAACTTTTTATATCATTAAGCCACTACCAAGCAGTCATGTATAGGTGACCGAATAAGCTGTGAGTCTCATTAAGCTCATTAAGCTGCTAATAAACAAACCCTAAACCCGCTATTGCTATTGCTATTGCTGCTGCTGCTGCTGCAAATATATCAAGGGCCTACTTTTACTACTTACTAGCTTATATAACTGTTGGTATATCTACAGGTTTTCTATACAGACAATGTTTAAACAACTTGATCCATACAGACATCTTAATTGCAAAAAATCGGTGAAAGGCATTTGTAAGATCAATTGGTATACTAGTATCAGCTTTATCATCACAACTTAAAGCACAATTACAGGAATCAAGAAACAACCAAGCCAAGTGTATTTACCAACAAGCACTCAAGAAAATGATAATTAGATATATTGCCCAACAGTGTGATCAAGAAACTCCCTGATTGTTTGGTAGTGGCTTAAAGATATAGAAAGGGGCTTATTCAGCAAGCTTCTAGGAGAAGCTTTTTGCAGACAAGATTAATTCATACAGACGGTTTTATCCATGCAAGAATTAAAAACCAACCAATTTATCCAACCAATCAGCCTTCATAAATCTGAAATAAAAAGAGGGGCAGGGTAAAAAAGGGGATATACCTGATGATTCTTGAAGAACAAGAAAACCAGCAATGGCACAAGCTTTCAGCACCAAGAAGACAATTCCCACAATCAAACCCATTCCATACAAAAAGAACAAAATCCTCCTGAACCAAATCATTAAAAAAAATATCAAAGCAAAAGATTGAAACAATAATAGTTATTGGTTTTTCTATTTCATACAAGAAAGAGAATCTTGAAGCAAGAATGCAAGAACAGAGGTTAAATTAGAGACCCACAAAGAGACAATTTTTAGAAACACCCCATAGAGGGTTTTCATGAGATGTGATCAAGATCAAACAAACAAATCTGTTCTATAATTCTGAAAGCATAAAATTCTCTATAATTTGCAGAACTGATTCCATGTGATTATTTCTTTTTGTTAGTATAGTTTCAAACCAGTCTTTCTACTGTCATCAGATGAGCTAATAAACCTGGCAACCATGTATTTAGTTAAAGTTCATATAAATTCATCGATATAGAAACAACACGTTCTTGAATCCCAAATCGAAAAAAACACAAGAATCGAGACAATCAAGATTGTCTTTCTGCAAAAGTGAAACCTTTTTTAGGATTAAAAAACACGTTCTTGAATCCCAATTCCCAATCGAAAAAAGAAAAAGGAAAAAGAGAATCAATAGTGTTAAGCAAGAAAGTATGAAAAGGGGTTTATGAGACTTGTAGAGTAGAATTTTCTTGAACTTTTGATCAGAGAAAAAAAGGATTTTTGTTCGCTTTAACAAGACAACAAACCAAAGGGTGACCGGGTTAACTTATTCATTTATTTTTGTACGACACCGATAATAAAAAGTTTTTAAATAAATTAAACTCTTCTGTCTTATAACAAGTTAACAAGTGTTTTTATAGAAAAACATAAATTATTTTAATTAAACAATCTCAAACACCTCTTAAATAAAGTTTAGATATTTCGGACAAGGTCAAAGGGTGTAAGTGAATCGAGTCAAGTCGAGTCGATTAGTAGGTTATTCGAGTCGACTTTCATAAAAAATATCAGACTTGAGCTCGAATAACCTTTTAATATAGGGCTCGAGCTTTATCCCAGGTTGAAAATTTTTATGTTGTTATTGTATGATTTATAAATATACGAGCATCTTTGTCTTGACAAAATGTTTGATCGAATGACTCGACTCGACTCGTCTCGAAAAGTTTAATCGAGTTTTCGAACAAACCGAGTTGAACTTTGAAGTTATGAAGCTCAACTCATTAAGTTAAACGAGTTTTATTTTGTGTTTGAGACTGACTCGAGCTCAGGAATTATTAAGCTAAAGCTCGAGTAGCTTGTTAAAAACTTGACTCGTTTGCATTCAGGTTATCGATTAAAGTATTGGGGCTTCTTTAGCTGTATTTCAGACAAAGATTTAGATTAGTCGAGCTACGGACAAACTAGTTCGGACATCTCGGCTAAAAAAGGAAAAACAAAGTTTTTTTTTGATAGGATGGGATATGGGCTCTACTTTCCAAGAAAAGAAAAAGAAAGTGAAAAGGGGGGAAGAGAAAGAGGGAAAAGATTCTATTTGTGTTTAGTTGGTTCTTCTACTTTGTTGTTTTTTAGTTTAGTCCTTAAATATAACACTGTTAGGTTGCTTCCGTTTAAACCCCCTCATGTGACATAGGGGTTTTAACATGAAGGAATCCAACAGAGTTAACCGCAAGAACCCAAATCAAACACTTTTGCATATTACGAGGGTTTTCTTGCAATAAAATTTTGCAAGGACCCAAACCAAGAAAAATAACAAATCACATGGACCAAAATTGCAATTTACTCTAAAACAAATTAAATAAACAAACTTAAAAGACATAAAATGTAAGTATTAAAAATCATTTTATAAATTTTTTATCACATATACGATATATAATAATATGATTAAATACAAAAGTATTAAATAATAGACTCATTTCAAATATGGTAACAAAACGATTATRATRGTGTAATTAGTTAAAATAGTAGTGTATTGTTTTGTAATATATTTGAGTTAATATACTATTATATAAGTTAATATGATAAGAGTGTAAAAAATGAAAAGTAAAGAATATAAAGTTATGAAATGTAACTTGAAAATTAAAAATGAGTTGAATTAATCGTGTGTAAGGAGGGTGTGAGAGACGAGGTTGTAGGATGGGGTATAGATTGTAATAGGATATATATCATGGTTCGAAATAACTTGTTATGGTGTGTTATGGCGTTAAAGCTTGGGTTAGTCGTCACGCACATTAACCCATGTGGCTTCACTGTAAGACTTGACTTGCATTGTAACATGTTATGGTGCGTTATGACGCGTTATTTTGTAAGGTTTAAGGTTTCTTTTAATATATAACTTGAAGGATAAATTAAATGATAGTTATGATGAAACTCAAGACTTAAATAAACATAAAAATAAGGAGTCAAACATGAGTAAACGTAAAATGAGACCTAAAAGGCTAAAACGTAAATAGGTAAATACTTACTCCAATTCCCGTACACGAATATCTTGAAAATTGAAGAATATAGTAAGTAGTGTTTCATGAGATTTAATCCCGGTTTTTCAATCTTGATATTATTTTCTTATAAGCTTTATGTACCTGGTCTAAATGGTTTTTTTTTTCTTTTTTAGTTTTATAACTCTAATGAACTTAGTTTGTAATATTGTGTGTGTGTGTGTGTAGAGAGAGAGAGAGGGGGGGGAGTGATCAAATGTAGATCATCCATATTTGTACAACCCATGTAAATCACATTCATCTGTCGATTTTATTGTTTAATTTTATGAAATTTTTCATAAATTATTTAATCTTATAAAATTATTTCATATAACACTTTTTTTTAAGTTGTTTCATATGTGGTTATGAAATTATTTCATATAATATTTATAAAGTTTTAATGAAACTGTTTCATATATTTCTCTAAATTTAATATAACGAAGATGATAATATCCATGATTGACACTATTCACAATAAAAATTATTAATCAACCTATCATAATTGCAAAAAAATGAACAAAATAGAAAATTATGATTGGTTGAATGAGGTTTGTACGGTTTGTACAAATAACGTGATTTACAAAGTAAACATCCTATATATATATATATATATATATATATATATATATATCTGCCTTAAGGCGTGCCTTGAAAAAGCCGTGATGTCATCATAACTCGTAAAACTTGACCTCGCAGCCCCGTCATGCCTAATATTATTTAGAACCTTGAATAAATATGCATAAAGCTACACCATGAATCATTAAGTCTTTGAAAACACAATTTGTAACATCACATTCTTAAACATTTATAGTCTTACGTTTTTATTAAAAAAATAATAAAATATCGACATTTTCTATACCGTGTTTGCATATATTTAGACATCTTTGGTCGTTTAGATGTCTTTTTAACTCTTTAAAGACAAGCAATAATAAAACAACATATATTCTTATATTCTGATATGTTATCTCTTCAAAATATAATTTTGGTGGCAAACTCAACAAAGTCCGCAAATCATGCCCACAGTTAAAATCATCAAAGATCAAAGAAACAGGGTGTTGATAAACAAGATATTGTATTTACACCGACAAAAATTGTGTATATAATTATTATATCAGTTTAATTGATTGAACCTGTAAAAAAACTGATATAATCAATGTGAACGAGAAGTACATATATGTAATTGATAAATGAAGTTGTTAAACTGATGGGTTTACATGGGTTCTATTATAGATAGATTGGCATTCGTATTGTCTGATAATTACATGTCATATTAATGACGTATGTCCAATATTTATGAAGCATGACCATGGGACCTTTCACCCACAATTGACTACTTACGGGAAATAAATGATGAAAATGAAATTTGAAAAGTCATACCCTAACAACCATGGTCACTCCGTTCACTTTGACACGTGTCACGTCGTCACACTGCTTTGATATTGATCTATTTGGACAACAAAAAATCTCTCATATTGAGAAAAAGATCCGTGACGTAGTTTTATAAACTTGTTAATTTGCAGTTTAATTCAATCATACAATGACAATATCGATTGTGCAACAATCGATATTGTTATTACTATGACATACTATTTTTCAATTTACAGATATAGATAATATTATAGATATAGATGGTATACATAACTTGTCTTTACGATAATATTTTCTCAAGCTCGAGTAGCTCGTTAAAAACTCGACTATTTTACATTCGGGCCGTCGATTAAAGTATCAGGACTTCTTTAGTTGTATTTCAAACAAGATTTAGATTAGTCGAGCTACGAATAAACTAGTCCGGACATCTCCGACTAAAAAAAGAAAAACAACCTTATGGGATATGGGCTCTACTTTCCAAGAAAAGAAAAAGAAAGTGAAAAGGGGAAGAGAAAGAGGGAAAAGATTTTTTTTTTTTATTAAACTAGATATCCAACCTGCTATGCGAGCCAACAAATCCTAGGACGACCACATGTTTTGCATATAGTCCGAAGTTACCGCATTAAACCCCTGTGGCCACAAGGGGATTTCTATTCCTCCTTGGATTTGAACATGAGACCTCCTGATACTTTTGACCTTTGGAGCCAAACTCAAACCAATCAAATATCACATTTGTGGTTAAAAATTCTATTTGTGTTCGGAGAGAAAGTAAATGATACAAAACATAGAGTAAATTGCAATTTTGGTCCTTGTGGTTTGTTGTTTTTTAGTTTGGGTTCCTTTAAAAATTTTATTGCAAGAAAACCTTCATAATATGCAAAAATGTTTGACTTTGGTCCTTGAATATAACATCGTTAGGCTGCCTCTGTTTAAACCCCCTCACGTAACTTGTACATGAGTGTATAATTGTCTTTTTAGACCATACCTTCATTTTAATCCTAAAAAGACTTGTCTCTCTGCCACCGACCCCCCTCTTTTCTTTCACGATAATTTCTTCTCCAAACCCACATCGTTGGTGATACTTTTGGGTTTTCTACTCGATCTGTTCTCCATTAGTGCTTAATGCACCACCATCGACTGCTCTCGACTTGTTCTCCACCACCAACTGCTCTTGACTTGTTCTTCACTATGATGATGGGAAAGTTCGACGGTGATGTTTGATGCTTGGATTTGGTACTCCATGGCGATGTTTGATGTTTGCATCAAAGTCATCCATTTTTCTTCTTTTCATCTTTCTATATGTCAAACTCTGAAACAAGGATCAACTTCTATAGATATGTATCTATTATAAATCAGATCCGAACTAAACCCCATTTAACATTTCAGAAATTCTAAGGAGAACCAGATCCAAGGTCTCGGTTCCAAAATTAGACATCACAAATCAGACCCAACATTCAATAATATATAATCATATAATTTTTTTTATCACATATATAATCATATAATTAAATATAAAAATATTCAATAATAGACTCATTTCAAATATGTTAACAAAACGATTATGATAGTGTAATTAGTTAAAATAGTAGCGTATTGTTTTGTAATGTATTTGAGTTAATATACGATTATAAAAGGGGGCGTTTACTAAATACTTACAATACTTACTTGGTAAATGCTTAACGCATAAATTTTCTCATCAAATGAATATAAGAAGAGCCAAAAATCTTACCGGGTAAGAATGATGAAGAGTCTTACCCAGGTAAATGCCTACCTAGTAAATTGTTGCATTCGATATGCTTTGATGTACTAAAATCATACACATATAAATAAATTATAGTGTTGACTCTTATTGGTAAGCGTTTGCCGGGTAAGTATTTGGGTAAACGGTCCCTAAGTTAATATGATAAGAGTGTAAAAAATAAAAAGTAAAGAATATAAAATAAATTTAATAAGTAACTATAAAGTTATGAAATGTAACTTGAAAATTAAAAATGAGTTGAATTAGTCGCGTGTAAGAAGGGTGTGAGAGACTAGGTTGTAGGATGGGGTATAAATTGTAAAAGGATATATATTTAGCAACCCTTTTCAAAAATATATCTAAATATAATATTATGGTTCGAAATAAACTCGTTATTGCATGTTATGGTGTTAAAGCTTGGGTTAATCGCTACGCACGTTAATCCATATGGCTCCACTCTAAGGTTTGACTTGCATTGTAACGTGTTATGGTGCGTTATGACGCGTTGTTTTGTACAGTTTAAGGTTTTTTTTTAAATATATAACTTGAGAGATAAATTAAATGATAGTTATGATAAAACCTAAGACTTAAATAAACACTAGAATGGTACTCGCGCAATGCAGCGAAATAAATCTTAATTTTCATGTTTAGTTTTTATTATTTGTCTCTATCGATATAATACTATTTTATGTGGTTTTGAGAAAGTGATAATATTTTTTATTTTTGAATGAAATATAAATTTGAAAAAAAATAAATCAATATTATTATCAAATTAACTATTTAATAGTTTTCATTTTTTGATAGAACTTCTTCAATTCAATTTTTTATTATAATTTAATAACAAAGTAATTTATTTTTAATTTAACAATATAATTTT
>NC_037544.1:37326881-37330049 GCF_001531365.2 Cynara cardunculus var. scolymus | reverse complement strand
AATGATTATCTTAATTATATTTTAGATTTTTTATATTTAAAATAGATGTTTATCTTGTATTTGATTATGTTTATCTGCAGTTAGTTACATGAATTTAAAAGTGAAGCTTTAATAAGTTGTCTTTATGCAAAATCACTTGTAATATTGAATTTTAAGTAATATGTATCAATGAACAGTACATTATGCATAAAAAATGGTTTTTGAAAGTTTTTGTCAAATGCTTTATAATATAGTACAGATAAAAATGAAGAGTCAAACATGAGTAAACATAAAATGATACCAAAATCCTAAATAGGTAAATACTTACTACAATTCACGTACATGAATTTCTTGAAAATTGAAGAATATAGTAAGTAGAGTTGCATGAAATTTAATCCCGGTTTTTCAATCTTGATATTATTTTCTTGTAAGCTTTATGTAACTGGTCTAAATGGTTTTTCTTTCTATTTTTGGTTTTATAACTTTAATGAATTTAATTTGTATAATATTACGTGTGTGTGTGTGTGTAGAGAGAAAGAGGGGGGGGGGGAGCGATCAAATGCAAATCATACATATTTGTACAAACCATGCAAACCACTCCCATCCGTTGATTTCATTGTTTAATCTTATGAAATTTTTTCATGAAATTGTTTAATCTTATGAAATTATTTCATATAACATTTTTTTTTGATGAAGTTGTTTCATATATGGTTATGAAATTGTTTCATATAATATTTATGAAGTTTTAATGAAATTATTTCATATATTTCTCTAAAATTAATATAATTAAAATGATAATATCCATTATTAACACCCTTCGCAAAAAAAAAATGATTAATCAACCTCTCATAAAAATTATGATTGGTTGAATGAGGTTTGTACAAATAACGTGATATGCTTTAACGCATGCCTTGAAAAAGCCATGGTGTCATCATAACTCGTAAGACTCTGACTTCGCAGCCACATCATGCCTAATGTTATTTAGAACCTTGAATAAATATGCATAAAGCTACACTATGAATCATTAAGTATTTGAAAACACAATTTGTAACATCATATTCTTAAACATTTATAGTCTTACGTTTTTATTAAAGAATAATAAAATATCGACATTTTCTATATCGTGTTTGCACATATTTAGACATCTTTGGTCGTTTAGATGTCTCTTTAACTCTTTAAAGACAAGCAATAATAAAACAACATATATTTTCATATTCTGATATGCTATCTCTTCAAAATATAATTTTGATGGCAAAATCAACAAAGTCCGCAAATCATGCCCATAGTTAAAATCATCAAAGATCAAAGAAACGGGGTGTTGATAAACAAGATCTTGTATTTACACCGACAAAAATTGTGTATATAATTATTATATCAGTTTATTTGATTGAACCTGTAAAAAACTGATATAATCAATGTGAATGAGAAGTACATATATGTAATTGATAAATGAAGCTGTTAAACTGATGGGTTTACATGGGTTTTATTATAGATAGATTGGCATTCGTATTGTCTGATAATTACATATCATATTAATGACGTATGTCCAATATTTATGAAGCATGACCATGGGACCTTTCACCCACAATTGACTACTTACGGGAAATAAATGATGACCATGAAATTTGAAAAGTCATACCCTAACAACCATGGTCACCCCGTTCACTTTGACACGTGACACGTTGTCTCACTGCTTTGATATTGATCTATTTGGACAACAAAAAATCTCTCGTATTGAGAAAAAGATATGTGACGTTGTTTTATAAACATGTTAATTTGCAGTTTAATTCAATCATACAATGACAGTATCGATTGTGCAACAATCGATATTGTTATTACTATGATATACTGTTTTTCAAATTCTTGTTTGTTGTAAAAAAAATTAGTGACACTGTCGATCTCTTTTTAAAAAGTTGGATTCTTGAATAAAAACTAACTTTAATTCATTTTCATCATGAAATCTTCTTGCTCGTTAAAAAACTAAAAAATAAAGACACGTCATTTTTTTAAAAAATCAATAGTCGTTGGCTACGATAATGTAACGTACAAAACAAAAAATATAATATAATAAATATATGTTTTTCTATCAAAACAAATTCTTAAAAAGATATAGATAACACACATAACTTGTCTTTACGATAATATTTTATGAGTAAACTACATACAAACTCGTGCCTGTGAATTATTGAAAACAACACTTTCGTCTCTGTAGTTTCGAAATTACAATACAGGTAGCTATCGTGATTTGCAAAAACGTCCGAATTTAATCCCTCTCTCTAACAACCGTTAAAAAATTCCGTCAAATGATGAGCAATTTCGTTCTTGAATAGATTTTTTTTTTGTCTTTTAATAAATGAAAATCTATTTAATAAAAGACGAAAATACCTCTTATTTAATTATCGTTGGGTAGAGACCAAATCTAGACGTTTTTCCAAATCATTGTCATCTTGTAATTTTGAAACTAAAGGAACAAAGTGTCATTTTAACAAACCACAAGGACCAAACTTGTAGTTTACGAATGATATGATAACAGATAACAACGAATAAGATGTATTAGTATATACAAAAACAAGATCCGAATTACGTTTTTTTTTTGGATTAAAATAAAAAGGATTAGAATAATTATGGGTTTTAGTTATATATTATTACAGGGACGGATCTAAGAATTTTTGGATACGGTGGCATTTTATAAAACGGTTGCACCTTTTAGAATAAAACGGTTACATCTTTCACGAACCTAATTTTTTTTACCTTACCATGGAGGAACAATGCGGTGACACATGCCACCTAACCACCCCTCTAGCTTCATCTATGTATTATTATTATTAAGGAGAGAGATGACGTAAGGTGGGGCATTTTAAAAATCGTCGTATAAAAACATAAAAAATGATTTTAAGAGACGACCAAAGACTTTTAAATGACAAAAAGGGTTTTAAATGTGTCGGCGTATGAGGATTCCAATGTAGGACCATAATTAATGCTTCAACCTAAATTAAAGGGGAGTGTTAATGGCACCCATTAGTAGGGGGATGTGATTTTCTTAGAAATTGTACCAATCAATTTTTTTTATAAACATCAACTCAATAATCATTTTATTAATTTTGTTTTATTTTATATATTTACATTAGAAAATATATATTATTTTATTATTTTTATGTTATTTTATTATTTACAAATTACTTTATATAT
>NC_037544.1:37314524-37326036 GCF_001531365.2 Cynara cardunculus var. scolymus | reverse complement strand
ATATTAATTAAAATATAATATAAATAAATAAAAAACAGAAAATAAAATAAATAATATATATTAATTAATAATTTTCTTTAAATAATAATAAAATAGAAAGTAATAATAATAAAAGGACAAAAAACACAAAAAACCATAAAACAAATCATTTTGAAGCCTACTTACGGGTGCCAATGGTAACCCATAGGTAGGAGTGAACAAAAACCCGTCAACCCACGAAACCCGCCCAACCCAACCTGCTAACAACCCAATTAAACCCAACTCGTCTACCCGCCAAACCGTTAACCCGCCAATTAGGAGGGTTGAAATTAGGTTGAGCCTAGTTCAACCCGCCCAACCCGTCAACCCGCCGCTAATATATAATTTTTATAAAATTATATATATATATATATATATATATATATTAATAATGTATATTTTTATATAATTTTTATTGATATTATATTTTGTTCCATTTTAACTAAACGTATAGGTTACCAAAAGAGATTCACGATCAAAGAATGATGACAAAGAATCTAATTAATAAGAAAAATTATTGATTTGTTTTGTAGAAAACAACAAATTGATATGTTGGAAAATATGAATGATATTGATAGATATTTGATGGACGAATCCATCAATCTATGACGATTTTAAAGAGTTACATTAGAAAAATGTATTATCTAAAAGAGTTTCAATATGTTTATAGGATGGTTTTGGACGTCTTAACAAATTCTATGATACTTTTAAAATAAAGTGTCGTATTAGTTATTTTATACAACACGACTTGAAAAAATGTCATATGAGCATAGGTGTCCTATAAATAGATGAGTTTACGAGACACTTCTCAAAATGTTTCCATAAAATAACTAATACGACGTTTTATTTAAAGATCATTCTAAAACACTTGTTGAAACGTCCAAAAATGTCATATAAACCTATTGTTACGTTTTTAGATAGGACGTTTTATAGTATGGTCTATAAACATAAGTTTTATGAATTATTTCATTCGTCAAATTATATAACTACTAACCCGCCGACCCAACCCAACCCGCCTCAACCAGCAAGGGTTGGGTTGGGTTATACTTTTAAATCGGTTGAGTTGGGTTGAGATTTTTCAAACCGCCATAATTGGGTTGAGTTATAAAATTGTTGTAAACCACCCAACCCAACCCGCGTTCACCCCTACCCATAGGGGTGTCATTAGCCTCCCCCAAATTAAATTGCAATATTTAACTTGTTCACACTATTTAATTATGGTTGTTATTTAATTCTTGTGCTAAATATTATGGTTGTTATTTAATTCTTGTGCTAAATATTATGGTTGTTATTTGGTTGTATGAAATTACGAATATATGTCGTTGCATTTGAAATATACCATATATATATATATATATATACATGTATATGGGTTATTATACAACTAGGGCTGTAAACGAACCGAACGAACACGAACAGATGCTTATTCATGTTCGTTCGTTTAACTTAACGAACAAACGAACGATAAACGAACGAAATTTTTTGTGTTTGTGTTCGTTCGTTTAAAAATCAGGTGTGTCATCTGTCCGTGTTCGTTCGGTTCGTTTACAACCCTAGTTGTATAATAACCCATATATATATATATATATATGGGTTATTATACAACTAGGGCTGTAAACGAACCGAACGAACACGAACAAATGCTTGTTCATGTTCGTTCGTTTAACTTAAAGAACAAACGAACAATAAACGAACAAAATTTTTTGTGTTCGTGTTCGTTCGTTTAGAAATCAGGTGTGTTCGTGTTCGTTTGTTAACATGCTAAACGAACGTAAACGAATGTAAACGAACGAACATATACGAACGGACTAAACGAACATAAATAAATATTATTTGAATTCAAAGTAAATAAATAAAAGATTATATATTAAATTTAGTATATAAACGAACATAAACGAACGAACGAGACTCTTGTTCATGTTCATTCGTTTAACTAAACGAACAAAAAAAATTGTTAATGTTCGTTCATTTATTAAATAAACGAACATAAACGAACGAACGAGACTCTTGTTCATGTTCATTCGTTTAACTAAACGAACAAAAAAAATTGTTAATGTTCGTTCATTTATTAAATAAACGAACATAAACGAACGAACGAGACTCTTGTTCATGTTCATTCGTTTAACTAAACGAACAAAAAAAATTGTTAATGTTCGTTCATTTATTAAATAAACGAACATAAACGAACTTCCCGCCGAACGGTTCACGAACGGTTCGCTGAACGTTCGGTTCATTTACAGCCCTATATACAACCCCTTTACATTTGTATATCCAATACAACTCAATCTCAACCGTCCATTTAATTGACTACTTACGGGAAATAAATGATGAACATGAAATTTGAAAAGTCATACCCTAACAACCATGGTCACTCCGTTCACTTTGACACGTGTCACGTCATCTCACTGCTTTGATATTGATCTATTTGGACAACAAAAAATCTCTCATATTGAGAAAAAAGATTTGTGACGTAGTTTTATAAACTTGTTAATTTGCAGTTTATTTCAATCATACAATAACAGTATCGATTGTGCAACAATTGATATTGTTATTACTATGATATACTGTTTTTCAAGTTCTTATTTGTTGTAAAGAAAAATAATGACATTGTCGATCTCTTTTTAAAAAAACTGGATTCTTGAATAAAAACTAACTTTAATTCATTTTCATCATGAAATCTTCTTGCTCGTTAAAAAAACTAAAAAATAAAGACACGTCATTTTTAAAAAATATCAACAGTCGTTGGCTACGATAATGTAACGTACAAAACAAAAAAATATAATATAATAAAAATATGTTTTTCTAACAAAACAAATTCTTAAAAAGATATAGATAACACACATAACTTGTCTTTACGATAATATTTTCTGAGTAAACTACATACAAACTCGGTGCCTATGAATTATTGAAAACAACACTTTCGTCTCTGTAGTTTCAAAATTACAATACAGCTAGCTATCGTGATTTGCAAAAACGTCCGAATTTAATCCTTCCCTCTAACAGCCGTTAAAAAATTCCATTAAATGATGAGCAGTTTCGTTCTTGAATAGATTTTTTTTTGTCTGTTAATAAATGAAAATCTATTTTATGATTCACTCCCTATGATTTATTTAACTATCGTTAGAGAGAGAGACCAAATCCATATGTTTTCCCAAATCATTGTCATCTTGTAATTTTAAAACTAAAAGGACAAAACGTATCATTTTGACAAACCATAAGGACAAAACTTGTAGTTTACGAATGATATGATAAGGGGCTGTTTGTTTGGCTCTTAATGGTGACATTAAGAGCCAACCTCTTAATCGGTAAGAGGTCAAGAGTGTTTGACAAAAAAAATAAGCTCTTAATGGTTACATTCATCTCTTAACCATTTTGCACCTAGAGCTTCACTAAACCATTCATATGTTCATTTTTCCAACTATGCCCTTCGTTCTTCACATCGCATCCCCCCTTCATCGCTGTCTTCCCCCCTCCATCGTCGGTTCCATTCGCCGTCTCCCCTTCCCCCACGATCGTCGCTCTTGGTCAGCTCTTGGTCGCCGTCTTCCACGCGAGATCCTCGTTCCTTATCCCACTCGATCGTGTTTTCCAGCGCCTTCTCCATCGTCTCCGTTGTCTTCTACATTGTCTCCCACTCGATTTCAGGTATTTCCCTTCTGTCTCCTTTTTCCTTCCCTCTGCAATCACAATGTCGATGAACTTAGGGCTGTTTGAAATGCTTATTCCCTCTGCAATCACATTGTGGATGAAAGCATAACCAGCACCAAAAGTGAGTGAAACCCTAATTTCTTGTATGAAATCTCATGTTTATGTGCATCATTTTTTTGTTTTTCGAATTGATATGATGAGGTAATCGATTTGATCGTTGGTGGATTCAAGTTATTTATGCAATTTTGGTATCTGTTAGTTCAATACAAAAACATGATCAAAGCATACAGATGGTTAAAATGGTAATTTGTTGTCATTCAGACAACATTTACCAAACAACCATATTTCATTTAACATTTAACCATTCTGACCTTCTTAACCATTCTGACCATTTAACCATTCTGCACAAAACCATTCAGCAACTGGCAAACAGTCCCTAAGAGATAAGAACGAATAAGATGTATTAGTATATACAAAAACAAGATCCGAATTACGTTTTTTTTTTGGGATTAAAATAAAAAAGATTAGAATAATTATGGATTTTAATTATATATTTATTATTAAGTAGGGAGATGACGTAAGGTGGGCCATTTTAAAATACGTCATATAAAAACATAAAAAATGATTTTATAAGACGACCAAAGACTTTTCAATGACAAAAATGGTTTTAAATGCGTGGCCGTATGAGGAGTCCAATGTAAGACCATAATTAATGCTTCAACCTAAATCAAATTGCAATATTTAATTTGTTCACACTCTTGAATTATGGTTCTTATTTAATTTTTGTGCTAAATCTATACATTTAATAAATAAGTGACTTGGTGATACGTGTCATCTTTTGGTGAGTCGGTTATCTTATTTTCTCGTCTAAACATGTATCTAGACACAATTTACATTAATGATTCAAAAAGACCTATTTGGTTGACATATGTCCCTCTAAAAATGTATCTTTTTTTTTATCGTGGTTTAACTGATTTTCCTACTAAACGGGATTTACTTCAAACTAATTTTCTTAAGCTAATCTGACAGGTTATTGCTGACAGCCTTCAGCTTGTGTTTTCGGCTTATCGTGACAGCTTTCAACTATCACTTGTTGATGTTGTCAAGGAGTTTTGTAAGACGAGTGTTGTTGGTTAACATGCCGGCTATAAAAGGGTTTTTTTGCCAAAAACATGTCTATATTTGTTCAAAATAAAACATTTAATTTTATTCTAGGATTAACTTCATTTAACTAATTATTGATATAGTTTCATTTCTAAATACAAGTCTGAAGAGTCATTTTTCAGAGTCATTCTTCGGAGTTATACTTTAAAGTTATTTCAAGAGTACAACTCTGAAGTAACATCGTACTTTCGATGATCATTCATATTTGTATGATAAGTTCATGACATGATTTAATTTTTTCAAATTACTCCGCGTAATACACGGGATCGAACCTAGTATTATATATATATATATATATATTTGTGTGTGTGTATGTGTGTAAGTATATGTCATTTATATATACCATATTGAAATATATGGTTGGGTTTTGGTGAGAAATGAAGTTAATGTAAAAAAACGTAAAATATCTTCATATTTGGATACGTATTAGAATGAGATTTAAACACCTCATATCAAGTGCGATTCATAGATGGTTTTGAGATTAAAGGAGATCAATGGTTCAAATATTTTCTTGCACTTCTTACCTTAACTCTTATTCTCACACAATCATTCGAATTGAAATATGTAGGACCTATAGAAAGAAGGTTGTTGTAATAAATGATTGTCACCGTGAAGTTTTATGATGATTTTCTAATTCATTGATTCGACAATGATATGATAACAACAAAAAATGTAAAAATTAGATTCTAATTGGAGCATCTTAAATGAGATTTTTTTATAAGTAAAAAGTGGAGTTTCTTATAAAAATCATCATTGGAGATAGTTTTTATAAGACGCTTGTATTCTTGGGATTTTTTGTATAAAAACTTTGGTTCTTATCTTTAATTTTGTGTGAAATGACATTTTAATAGTTATTTTTATATAATTATTGATGTTGAAAAAAATAAATGTGACCCATAAAAGTCCTTATAAGAGAACTATTACTGTAGATTTTGAATTTAATAGCATATTCGATGCATAAGTCATTTATAACCTTTTGGAGAAGAGTTATTGGCATTAGAGAGAATGGGTTATTTCCATGGACGGACCCAATAATTTTTGGATATGATGGCACCATATAAAACGGTTGCACATTTTAGAATAAAATGGTTGTACCTTTCACGAATCTAATTTTTTTTACCTTACCACGGATAAACAATACGGTGGCACGTGCCACCTAACTACCCCTCTAAGTCCGTCTATGGTTATTTTAGACTTTTGTTCAATGGCTTATTCCACATCAACTTGTTATTGGGAAGGTAACTATTTTTATTTTACCCCCTTAAATTTTCATTTTATCTCTTTCTTTCAATATAATTTTCATTTTAAACCTTAATACATTTTGATTAATTAATTTAATTCGTTAAATATCTATAACAAAATCAAATATATTTTTATAACAAAATACGTTATTAAAAAACCTCTCGTCACGATGATCGAAATAACACTAATATTGAATACCTAAAAATCATATAATCTTCTTTAATTTTTTAACGAATTGATTTTTATGTATTCTTGTCGTTATATTTTCGTATCAATTATTTTTATGATTTACTCTTTTTAATAAAATACAAACTTAATTTCTTTTTAAATATCGCTTATTGTAATATTCCTAAATATTTGAATTTTAATCTTAAGTAATTCTTTTCCTCAAAAATTATGATGTGAAGTTTAAAATGACAAATTAAGTGAGGGGTTTTTATAAAACGTTTTAAATGGATGATGGTATATTATAATTGGATTGATAAAAAAAAAAGCTTTTTGAAGGTTTTTATATAAGAGAAGATTTGTAAAATAAGTTTTTATTACAAAAAATGTTAGTGGAAAGCTGATATAACAAAAGTAAACAGTCTTTTAATCATCTGTACATTGGAGATACCCTTAAAACCTCCATTGAAGATGCTCTTAGGATTCACATTTTTGTGGTCGAAGCACCATCCCGTTAATGTTGGACCTACAATCTTCAATTCTCTCGTTAAGCCTTTTTCACAATTATTGAAGTGACAGTTAACGTTATAAATTTGGTGGAAAAGAATATAGATATTTTTATAGTTAAAAAGGTAATCACGTTTTCTCGATATCAAATATTTAATCATACTTTTTATAAACACGGTTATATTATGTACTGGAATTGATTATTTTTTTAAACCAACTTAAAAAATTGATAATCATTTTTTAGGGTTATAGTAGAAACGTACTTTGTTAAATTTTCTTTTGAAAAATGCACTTTAAAAGAACGATATAATTAAGATTTATGATAAAATTTGCGGATAAAAATTTGAAGACTAGGATATTTGGTTAATGGTTATATCCGTCAAAAACTCATCATCGTAGAAGATATGGTTATTTGTAATCATTTCAATGATCAATTATCGACGGATCTGCAATGGCCTTGATCGTAACTGAAGCCTGAAAATTTCCAATTTTGTAGTAGAAACCAAGTATCAAGAGGGAAAGGACATGATTGCTTTATACATGCTTCACTTAATTTTCGACGTTTGAGACGGGGACCAAAATCGTGTGAAAATGCATATCACAATGACCAAAACCATAGAAAGTGTAAAATATCGATGTAATGGGACAAAAGTGTCAATTATAAGGACCAGAACTGTAATTTATTACTATTATTATTTTTAACTTTTAAAATAGCAAAACATCTTTTTGAAAGCTATTTTTCACTTCTAAATTACATGGGATGTGGCTTATATTCACGTCTCGGTAGGTTTGATCTCCTGTTCATGCCTTCGACAACTTCCTTCATCGTCTTCGGCATCTTCCATTATTCCCACCATCTTTTTCGGCGATTCCGATTATTCCCTCCGTTGTATTCCGATTACAAAGGCCCCTTGTCAAACAACTATCGTCACTTGATTTTCTTGATTCATCTAAACATCTTTCACACCCCGAGTCTCTCCACTACGTTGTGATTGCACAACCACCACCATCACGATCACCATCACAACCACGGATACATTGGTTTACAGTTTTCGTACATGTGGTTTACAGTCATTGTTGTTTTTCTACCTATGATTTACCATTTATTGTTGTTTTCGTCCCTATGATTCACCATTTATTGGTGATTTATTTCTCATACTTAAACAGTAAAACCATTGACGGATTCAACCCATAGGAACAAAAAACGTAGTTTCCTCAAATATTCAAGAAAATAGCATCATCCCATGTCATCCATAAGTTAAATAGATTCAAGATTTTTGTTCGATAGACTTCCACATCATTCATCTAGTCAGTATAATAAATTATCTATGTCACGTCAACTTCAATTTTTATTAGATTTATAAATAAACCAGAAGTATTTTACGCAAAGGGCTAAGTTTGATAACTGGTCGTGACAAAGACTTCTTGAAAATAAAAAATTTCTTTACAACGTTCTTATTTATTTAATTGTGAGTGTCTGAACTAACGTGTGCATCTCGATTAATCCGAAGGCCTAGAGAACGATCAAGAAAATCATCAGTGGTCTTGTAAAACCCGAACCGATAACTTCTAAAAAAAATCTCTAAACACTCAAGTTTTATTGTCAGTTGAACTACCCATAAAAGTCATCCACTTCCTTAATTACTTTTCGAATTTAAACATTATTACATCTTGATTAATTAATTTGTTTTTTAAATTCTTAAAACAAAACTAAATATTCGTATAACAAAATACATTGCTAAAAGCTTTCGATAAAATAATTAAAATTATGTTAATATTAAATATTAAAAAAACGTAAATATCATATATTCATAAACACGAATTAAGTTTTATAAATTTTGGATACAATGAATTGGCCATTAAAAACATATATTCACAACGATTATTTGTGGTCTTAGAGGGGGTCTCGACCCTTTACAAAGGGCTCAAATACATGTAGATATATTTTTTTTAATATGTATATTCAACACGTTATGCAAACCGACTAATCTTAGGACGAACATCTGCTTCGCAGATAGTATGGAGTCATCGCAAAAGGATTTTTATTTCTCTTTGGATTCAAACCTGGGATCTCCAAACATTTTTGATCTTTGGAGCTTAAATTCAAATCAATCGGACACCACCATTGTGGTCAAATTTTTAAATATCACATAAAAAGTTTTTGGATTCGAACATGCTTTTAAAGATAGATTTTTTTAACAAAACTATAATATAAATTTTGTTATAAACTTTAAAAACTATATAAAAACATGTTTCTTAAAATTAAGAATCAAACAAAATACGTTGACTTGTAAAGTAAATCACGAGTTTTATTTGAGAAGAAAACATATAATCATAACGTAATTTAGACACTTTTTTTAAATCGGGAATCAGTTTTTATTTGGAAAAAACAAATAAAAAATAATTTAATATATGGAATTTTATATCTCAAAAAAGGAGTCAAGTGCAATTGATGTTAATTTGACCTTTTTTTGTTTCCTTGGATTGTATAGGAGAAGAAAAATCCCAAGGTTCAATCAAAATAAATGTGTTTACTAAAAATAAAATATATAAAAAGTTAATATTAATAAATAATAAATAATCATTTTTTAATAATAAAATAATAAATATAAAATTAAATTGTCAAACTGGTTTCAGAACTTGATTGACCAACCAGAAGAGAATTAATAATTTATAAAAGATTTTAAAAAACTAAGAAGTTGTTGGAATAAAACTTATTTATCAAGCATTACCAAATTTACGTATTATATATATATATATATATATATATATATATGACTGAGTTATCATATTCAATTTTATGTATTTATATATACATATGAATGGAATGTATTCAGTTTATGAGTTGCATTTACCATCTTCAGTGTCCTTTTATTTTATGGGTTGAATGCACATGTAAATGAGACATCATATTCAATGTCTTTCTATTTACGAGCTAAACACATATGTGAAGAAGTCACGTTTGCATTGTACTTTTTGGACAATGTTTGTATCGATAAATCGATTAAGCATCCAAGAAATTTCAAAAAGTTTAGATTTTGTAATCAAATAGATAATTGATATACTCACATGTGAATATGTATGCACACGTAATAAAAGCGGAGGAAATACAATTAGGTTCAAAAGTATCAAAATTCCGTTTTTTTTAAATCAAATTTTGGAGAGAAAATTGATGAGGTTGGAGAAAATCGATTAGACATCAGGTTGCTTCGGGTTGAGTTATTTCACGTTGGGTTGGGTTGGGTTGGGTTGGTCGGGTTTTTGAGCACCCTAATGTTATATTATAGTCCATCAATTGGTAAAAAAGGTGGATGATTTTGTTCAAATACAAGACAAATTCAGGGTTTGATACCAGGCCCTCTTGCTAGCCTCAAACTCAAAGGGGGTATTTGGTTCATGGAATTTGGTGGAATTTGAAGGAATTGGAATGTCCAAATCTTTGACCAAATTCCAAATCTCATGTTTGGTTTACATAATAGATGTGAAGGAATCCTTCCAATTCCAATCAATTCCATCAAATTTCTTAATTCATTGATTTCACAATTCCACCGCACATACCAAAGATTTCAAATTCCAATCCGACAAATTCCTTAGCCCTCATCCATTAATCGACGCTGTATGTCGATTTGCTTTGTTCTGCTATGCTCGATCTCCTTTGCTTGATCTCATTTAAAACTAAGAATGACAACGGGCCAGGTTCGGGCCGATTATTGGTATCCCCGTCCAGAAATCGATAATTAAAACCGTCCCCATGACCGCCCTGATCCCTGTCGGGGATCTTATCGGGTCCCGCGGTTTCCTCGATCCCCGTTGGGGAATTCGTGAAGGTAAAAATCCTCTTTTTCCCGTTCACCGTTGGTTGCAACCGAACCCGAAATAGATCTAAAAATCCCCGAATTTAATATATATTATATATATGTATGTATATAAATTAAAATTAATATATATACACATATCAAGCCGGGTCGGGCCGATGATTACCGTCCCCTCCCCCGTCCACGTTAAAATCCCCGAATTTGTCCCGGATCCCCGTCCCATCCCCGATAAGATGTCTCCGAACTCAGCCCGAAAGTTTCGGTTTCAGTTTTTTTTGCTTGTAATTTCTCGTTGAATTCTGTGAACGAAACAAAAAAATTCAATTCGGTTAAGAATTCCATTCCAATTCCATCTAACCAAACGCAATCAAAAGATATGGTCAAATTCCATCAAATTCCATTTCATTCTCTCCAAGTCAAATTCATTTGATGAATTCCAATTCCATTCTACGAACCAAACGCCTCCTAAGTGAAGTAAAAATGTTACTTCAAATTGATATCTTTATAGACGGGTTTTATAGAAGGTCAGTTATAATTACTGGTAATCAAGTTTTTACCTAAAAATAGTCATCCATTCTAAAATAAGTGTCAATATTTTATTTAAATCTTGAAATTCAAAAAAAGACGATCACTCTTCAATTTTACCAACAATCACTCTAAAACTTACCGAATGTTATTTATTTTTAGAACATAAAAATAGTGATATAAGAAGATGACAAAGACATTCATATTTGTCGTTATTAGTGTAAATACACATTTCTATATAACCCACCATCATTATTTTACTGTCCCTTCACACGTGTCTTTTATATATATATATATATATATATATATATATATATATAGGGTTGGGTTCACGTGAGACCAGCCTGTTTTCGTGAGACCCGTGAGACCACATTTTTACACGTAACCTTCACAGCAAAAATACTGTGAAGGTTTAAAAAAAGTCGAAC